>NC_048597.1:101062585-101119372 GCF_003668045.3 Cricetulus griseus
ACACACACACACACACACACACACACACACAGTGAAATAATCTACTTCCTCTCTCTGGAGAGTTTTCCCCCATAAGGACCCAGGTTTCTGCCTCTAACCTCAGACTGGAGGCAACTTCCTGTGGGATAAGAGCCTCTCCTATCTTCATGGTCCACAGACAGCTGTTCTTGCTTAGGATTCCTTCTGGACCCTTCATCGAGAATCTAAAAGAAAGGGTCACAGGAGAGTTCATTCCTGCATCTGCCCACATGAATGTCACAGGCAAGCCAAAGGGCTTCCTTTAGTTCAGTTTCCCTCTGTGCCCTAAAGGGTGAATTTGTGAGGCACTTAGAACCGTGCACTTAGCACCATGCAGCAAGTTTTTGGTAAACACAATTTCTCATCAACTCCCTTTCTTTTCTTTTCTTTTTTTTTTGGGGGGGGGAGGGTGTTGTTGGTTTGTTTGGCTGTTTTTTCTTTTTTTCTTTTTTTCTTTTTTTTTTTTTTTGGTTTTTCGAGACAGGGTTTCTCTGTGTACCTTTGGAGTCTGTCCTGGAACTCCCTCTCCCTCTGTAAACCAGGCTGGCCTCAAACTCACAGACTCATGTGCCACCACTGCCCGGCCCATCAGCTCCTTTTCAAAGCTCTTTGAGTGAGAAAAACACTCTAGGCTATCTATATTCTGTACTGTACACTCTATGGAGAGCTACCTAAATCTATGTAGAACACAAACAGAACTGTATTATTCTTTTGTTCTGTGAAGGAGGCCCAAGGCCTTTACCATTAAACTGGAATCTTTCCATCTGCACTAGACCCTTCCACTTATGGCTGAAGCCAATACCATCACAGAACCCAACAGTTGCCAAAGCCATCATGCTTCCTGCTTCGGCCATAGTTGCTATTCAAGGTTTAGTCATTTGGGTCTGGAATATCCTTTTCATTTTTAAATTTTTATTTATTTGTTTGGTTGGTTGGTCTTTGTTTTTGTGTGGCTTTGACTGTCCTGGAATTTGATGTATAGACCAGGCTGGCCTTGAACTCAGAGATCCAAATGCCTGTGCTTTCCAAGTGCTGGGATTAAAGGCGTAGCCACCACCACCTCGATAAAAATTTATTTTTAAAGAAGTAGGATCTCCACTTGTCAAGGACCACAGTCAGGGTGACCTTAAACCCACTAGGCTGGTCCTGAACTCACAGACACAGATCCTGCCTCAGCCTTCCAAGTTGCTAAGATTATAGGCATTCATGACCAAACTCAGTGGAATACACTTTTTAAAATGTCAATTAATTTTATTTTGAGTTATATGTATATGTGTGTAGATAGGGGTGTTTGTAAGTGCTGTACCTGCAAAATTCAGAAGGGGTGTAGAATCCTCTGGAACTGTAATTATAGGCAGTTGTGTGCCACTAGGTGGATGCTGGGAAACAAACCCAGGTCTTCTGTAAAATCAACAAGTGCATTTAGTCTCTGAGCCATCCCTCCAGTGACCCATGCCCTTTTGTTTGAGGCAGGTAGCCCACACTTGCCTTGAGCTCACTACACAGTTGAAGATGACCTGGAACTTCCAATCCTCCTGCCTCTACCTCCAAATTCTGGAATTATAGGCATATAATCCTGTAATTACACCACCCAAGATTCACGCAGAGTTGGGAACCAAACCTATGCCAGGGAAGTATTCCAACAACTGGGTTCCATCATCACTCAAAGTCTGGAGTAGTCTTCAAACTTTTGACCAGCTAGAAACTAAATGTCAGGCAATACTAAACTCCAGCTTAAGTAGGAGTAACACTCTGGGCAAGCCCCTTGACCAATTTCCAAAAATAAGTAAATGCCTCTTCCTCTCCTGTGGGCCCGAGGATGCTGGCTCACGCCTCTATCAGCCCCTAGCACACTTTAGCATCACTGGGGCTGAACTTTCTGTGTCTTCCTTCAGAACACAAGCTACTTAAACAACAAAGTCAGTGTCTCCTTCTGCTGCATATGCTTAGAGCCTAACACAGTGACTGGCTGATAACAAGTTCAAATATATTTATTTAAAGATATACTTTATTGGAGGCCAGCAAGATGGATCAAGGAAAAGAATTGATTCCTGCAATTTGTCCTTTGACTGCCGAGTGTACCCTGTCATGAGTACACACACAGCAAAGAAAGATGGAAAGACAGACGGAGAGAGAGAAAGAGGAAAATAAAGTATTTTTTAATTTTTTTTTTAGCTGGGTAAAGTGTTTAAAAATGTTTAAAAGCTGGGTATGGTGGCATATGCCTTCTAATTCCAGAACTTGGAAGTATAGAGGCAGGTGGATCTCTATTAATTTGAAGTCAGCCTGTGTTCATATCGTGTTTCAGGTCAGCTAAGGCTATGTAGTGAGAACTTTTCTCAAAACAAACAGAAACACACACACACACACACACACACACACACACACACACACACACTCATACATACACTCACACATACACATACACTCACACACATACACAGAATTAGAAATAAAAGATCTTTAAAAATAAATAGGCCTGGCTTAGCGGTAGTGGAACACGCCTTTACTCCCAGAACTTGGTATGCAGAGGCAGCTGGATCTCTGAGTTCCAGGCCAGCCTGGTCTACTGAGTGAGTTCTGGGACAGCCAGAGCTGTTGCACAGAGAAACTCTGTCTTGAAATACCAATAAATAAATAAATAAATAGGCCAAGCAAGATGATTCTATGAGTAAGGTGGGATTGCCAGGACACAGGACAGGGTAACAATCCTGGCTGTTTGGGCACTGGCTCTGTGGCCCAGACTAGCCTCAAACTCACAGAGATCCTCCTGCCTCTGCCTCCCGAGTGCTGGGATTAAAGGCGTGCGCCACCAACGCCCCGCTTAGTTTAACTTTTTTTTAAAGATTTTATTTTTTATTATGTATACAACATTCTGCTTCCATGTATATCTGCACACCAGAAGAGGGTACCAGATCTCATAACGGATGGTTGTGAGCCACCATGTGGTTGCTGGGAATTGAACTTAGGACCTCAGGAAGAGCAGTCAGTGCTCTTAACCTCTGAGCCATCTCTCCAGCCCCCTGTTTAACTTTTAATATGAACAAAATCTCTTATTAATTTTAAATTTTTTCTGCAGATGTTTTTATTTGAATTAGAACCAAGATTGTTTTACATGACAATCCCAGTTCCCTCTCCCTCCCCAAATTTTATTTTTTTTTAATTATCATTTGTATGTGTGCGTTCATGGAGGTGAGAGGCCAACTCTGTAAATTCGGTTCTCGACTTTACATGACGGAGGATCAAACTCTGATAATTATGGCGGAAAGCGCCTTTACTTGCTGAGCCATCTTAAGCCATCTCATCCGCCCTGACCGCTTAAGGAAAATCGGTGCCTCGCCAGGACATGTTGCAATGGCCATGCGTAAGAAAAACTACATTTCCCATGAGGTCCCACACAGGAAGGAAGTGTTCTTGTACACCTCCCGTCATTGCTTATAGACCGGAAGCCGGGAGCTTAGTTCTCTTTCCCATCTTGCAAGGTAGGAATGGCGGGTGTCTGTGTGAGAACCGCTTTCAGGACCCCAATCCTCGCCCATCCGAAGGCGGGGGACGTCCGAAGGCTATCACCCATGGACCACTATGGTCGAGGTCACTCGCCAGGTCTCTCGGGAACTTCATTTCTGTCGGCGTGGGTTGGAGGAGGGCGAAGAGCGAGCATAGCGCCCGAGACGGCAGCCGGGCCCTGTCGGCCGCCGTAACCTCGGGAGTCTTAGAGGGCCCGTGTGGTGGCGTGCGTCCCCGAAACCGAGGTCGAGGTTCCAGAACTTGGCGGGGCCCGCCTCGGCCACGTTGTGTTTTGCGGCTTAAGTGGGAAACTGCTCCCCTGGAACTCTTCTGGAGAGTGCCGTTTGTTGCCTTCTCGGCAAAGTTGGGGACATAGTGGCACCGGGACCCGAGGGCGACCCTAGAGTAAGGGGTCTTAAAAAGTCACGAGTAGTTAGTTGCATGGGTTTGGATTTATGGCAGGCCCGTTGCCCTGGGCCTGTCATAGTGTCCCGTGCTAGAGCAACCCGCGGCCCCGAACCATTGCCTGGCCTCTGCCTGTAGGCCGCTGGCACTGAAGTGGGTCGCACAGTAAAACGGGAAAATAGGCTCGAAGCAGGGGCTTCCTTGCTGTATAGATTTTTCTGATTCACAAAATGGAAGGATAAAATAAGCAAATTTTTACTAATGGTCCTAGACATTTACATGAGTGTCCTTTGGGAGGAAGATGTTTTGCAAGCAGTGGAGGGTTGGTTCTGGTATTGACTTGTTACAGATGGTTGATGAGATGCCTTTTTTTATTATTATAATTATTATTTTTAACATCTCTAGATGGCGGGTGAAAAAGCCGAGAAGCCTGACACAAAAGAGAAAAAGCCAGCAGCCAAGAAGGCTGGTGGTGATGCCGATGGTGCAGCCAAAAAGGGTGACCCTAAGGTTAAAAAACCCAAGAAGGGGAAGCCCCATTGCAGCCGGAACCCTGTCCTGGTGAGAGGAATTGGCAGGTACTCCCGATCTGCTATGTATTCCAGAAAGGCCCTATACAAGAGAAAATACTCAGCTGCAAAAACCAAGGTAAGAACGGAGAGAAATACCCTGCCCTGCCGTTACAATTTAACCGTGGTGGTCTGCCACACTCCCTCATGGGTTTGTCTTTGTAGGTTGAAAAGAAGAAGAAAAAGGAAAAGGTCCTTGCTACTGTCACTAAACCAGTTGGCGGTGACAAGAATGGTGGTACTCGGGTGGTTAAGCTTCGAAAAATGGTAAGATCTGGAGGAGGTACGGAGGAATTTGAATGTGGATGAGTTTTTGCCAGATTGAGGAAACATGGTTCTAGACTGTTAGGTTTGCTTGCTAGGTTGTGTTGGGTTGAGGCTTTGTCTATAAGAGAGGATGGATTAGTTTGATATACTTAGAATAGATTGTCAGGGTGCGGTGTAGGTCTAGCACACTGAAGTTCTGGCTTTTCCATTGCAAGTGGAGATTTTGAGTTAATTTAACAAGGATAATGCCATAGTATTTTTCTGGGGGAAAATGGGTATAAGTTGTGTTTCTGCTGCTGGGAGTCTGCCTACCTAGGAGATAAAATCTTGATGAGAAAATACTATGTTTCCTTCCCCTCATTGTTACTGCGCTTGAGAAAGCCTGGGCTGACATGAAGTTCCCTGTTATCCTACCTCCCCCGTATCTGGCTGAGGCATTCTGAAGAAGTGCATTGTAAAGCTGAAGCAGGGCTGTGGTGGCGCATGACCTATAATCCCAGCATTCTGGAGCCTGCAGGCATCTCTGACTGAGGTCTAGGGCAGCCAGGGCTATATGGAGAAACCTTGTCTTGAAAACCAAACAAAAATTGTGCTGGAGAGATGGCTCAGTGGTTAAGGCACATGCTGTTCTTTGGAGGGCCAGAATTCTGTTACAGGCTATTCACAACCATCTGCGACTCCCAACGCCAAGGGTCATTTGATGTCCTGGACTAACATAATTTAAAATGAATTTTAAGAGGTGTCACGCCTTTAATCCCAGCACTAGGGGAGGGGCAGAGGCAGATGGATCTCTTTGAGTTCAAGGCCAGCCTGGTCTACAGAGAAACACTGTGAAGGAGAAGCTGTTTTTCATGTTTCCTCTGAACTCAACCCTGCTAATCTGAGCAGCTTTAAGTGTGGTTCGTGCACTCTCTCCAGCCCAGGTATTACCCTACTGAAGATGTTCCTCGGAAGCTGCTGAGCCATGGCAAGAAGCCCTTCAGTCAGCATGTAAGGAAGCTGCGTGCCAGCATCACTCCAGGGACTGTCCTGATCATCCTCACCGGGCGCCACAGGGGCAAGGTGAGAAGTGTCCCAAAGGGGTCTGGATCATAATAGGCTTGCTTTCTTTGGTGTATGTGTGGGTGATTTGTTTTCCAAGGCAGCTTGTCACTCAGCAGAGGCTAGTCCTTGCTTGCCATCCTGCTTTTTTACCTACTGGAAATATTTTCTGCTTTAACAAGTTTCTGCTTTATATATGCTGTCTGGTGCTGTTGTGGATTGGGTATGTGGTTTAGTTCTTTAATAGACTAGCTGGACTTGTATGCTTAGAAATTGCCTTTTGGTGTTTGGTCTTTTTTCCCAAAAAAAATTCTGGCCAGGCTAAGCTACCACCCACGGTGTGCTCCTCCCACACCTGCCTGTAGACCAGGAGCTCTTCATCTGTGGGTATTGACCATCTGCGTATCAGATACTACAATTCATAATAGCAAAGTTACAGTTCAGCAATAGTAGGCCGGGCGTTAGTGGCCCTTGCCTTTAATCCCAGCACTAGGCAGGTGGAAGAAGCAACAGTAATTTTATGTTGTGGAAGAAGTAACGGTAATTTTATGTTGGGAACATGAGGAAATGTATTAAAGGGTTGTTGCAACATTGAGAAGGTTGAGAACCACTGACTTAGACCTTTTCTTTACCAGCTATGTGCTTTGGTTAATTCAGAAGTTGGCATTCAATTGCTAAATACCATTTTCTCTTTGACTTCTGTCCAGAGGGTGGTCTTCCTGAAGCAGCTGGGCAGCGGCTTGCTACTTGTGACAGGTAAGAAAATCCTTAGTGCCCTGCCTGGGGAGTAGAGGGGGGGATGGCTAGGGGCAGGTGGGATGTTGTGGGGGAGGAGAGGGAGAAAAGATTGATATCTGAAGCAAGATTATTCCTAATTTGAACTGATAAAATAAAAAGAAAATCCTTAGTGTGTTTTCACAGGATGTTATGGAGCCCAGAATAGTCTTGTCCTAATCTTTCTAGTTCCTTCGTGTTGAGATTGCAGGTGCCAGTCACTGTTCCTGCCTTGAGACAAGGCTTGCTTGTAGTTCCAGGGAGTCTCAAACTTAAAGAATTCCCCCTGCCTCGGCTTTCCTGCTGTGCAAGTTGTCCCCTCCTCTCCACTTGTGAACTGGAGCATGGCACATACAAATGCAGTCTACATTGAGTGTGCCTTATGAAGCAGCACTCAGGTGACACAGCCTACGTGCTGCCCTGTGCTTCACATTTTGAAAGCAGTGAGACTCTTGGAGCTGTGCGTACAGCATGAGGCGTGTGTGGACAGATGAAGATGAATGATGGCTGGGTGATAGGAGCACACCTTTAATCACCGAACTCAGGCCTTTCAAGGCAGACAGATCTCAGGGGCAGTGGGAGGGAGGGAATGGTTCCAGGCAAATTTCAGCTGGCCTGTGTAAAAGATGGCCGGCTTCTCACCTGGGTCCCTTGAAAAAGTAGGGTGAGAGAAGAGAAGCCCTTTTTAGGCAGTTTTTGGAGCAGGTGGCATTTTCCAAATTAGGCAGTTGTGGACCCTCTGTGGGTGGGTCTTCTGCATCAGTGGCTGTCATTTAACCATTGAACCATCTCTAACTATGCCCTCATGCTCCAATTAGCCTTTTTTCTTGTTTGAAACAGGGTCTCATGTGTATACCAGTCTGTCTTCCTCTCCTGAAATTAAGGCATGTGCCACCATGTGCAGACCAAATCTTAATTTTTCAGTGTTAATTCTTATTTTTCCTTCAGGACCTCTTGCCCTCAACAGAGTTCCTCTTCGAAGAGCACACCAGAAATTTGTCATTGCCACCTCTACAAAAGTTGATATCAGCGAAGTTAAAATCCCCAAACACCTGACTGATGCTTACTTTAAGAAGAAGCAACTGCGCAAGCCCAGGCACCAGGAGGGTGAGATCTTCGACACAGAGAAGGAGGTGAGGATGTAAACAGCCTGACTCGATTGTTCTGGGTGGCAGGTGTGACCTATGACCTAAATTGTTCTTGATCTGTCCTGGGGGAGGGTTATGGCTTGCTTTATCAGTCCCTGAAGCAGTAGGACTATTTCTGGGGAGTGTTGGTTCTAAATGTTTCCTTTTCTCTGTGTAGAAATACGAGATTACAGAGCAGCGCAAGGCCGATCAGAAAACTGTGGACTCACAGCTTTTGCCAAAGATCAAAGCTGTTCCTCAGCTCCAGGGCTACCTGAGGTCTCAGTTCTCTCTGACAAACGGGATGTATCCTCACAAACTGGTTTTTTAAATTGCTATCGACCTAATTAAACAGCTTCATATGTTTCTATGTGTCATTGTGTGTTTTCTCATGTTGGAAGTTTTCAAGTGTCTTCCTCTGGCCAGTTCATTAAGAGGCTCTCCTGCTTGTCCTGAAACCTATATGCTGTGCTGGCCAGCCACTGAGCCCCTGGATATCCTGCTGTCTCTATCCCTCTCCCCGGCTGGTGGTGTTATTACTGATACACAACCACAGCTAGCTTTAATTTTATGTTAAGAGTGGGATTGCAGCCAGGCAGTGGTGGTGCACTGAACACATGAGAGCTAAATTATGTGAAAAGACAAGGATCCTCTTCATTTCTGCTTAGCTGCAGGTCATCTTCCAATCACTATGATTGTGGATTTGAGCCTTAGTATACACAATGCATTCACCATCCCCATCCTAACCCTAACCCTGGTCTTAGCAGAAGACATGCATGCTTTGTGTGCTATTACATAGTTTTGGTCTGCATGGATGTATGTACCACATGCATGCCTGGTGCCCAGAAGTCAAAAGGCATTGGATTCCCCAGAACTGGAAATTTAGGGATGGTTGTAAACCAATATGGATACTCTTGGTGGCGCACGCCTTTAATCCCAACACTTGGGAGGCAGAGGCAAGTGGATTTCTGTAGACCAGCCTGGTCTACAAGAGCTAGTTCCAGGATAGCCTCCAAAGCCACAGAAAAACCCTGTCTAGAAAAACAAAAAAAATCCAATATGGATACTCATACGAGAGTAACAAGTGCTCTTAACCAGTGACTCTGGCCCCCATCAGAATTAGAAGACTATTGTAAATAGTGCTGTATTGTGAGGTCTTGCTAATTTGCTGGGTTAATGTTTATGCTAGGTGGTGTACCTGTTTTTGTGCTCAGCAAGTACCAGAGAACCTAGTTTCTTTGGGGGGGGGGCGTCTGAGACAAGGTTTCTCTGTATTGCTTTGGAGGTTGTCCTGGAACTTGCTCTGTAGACCAGGCTGGCCTCGAACTCAGAGATCTGCCTGCCTCTGCATCCCATGTGCTGGGATTAAATGAGTGTGCCACCAAGCCTTGCTGAGCCTGTTTTTACATAGGGGAATTTTGGTTATTTTTTGGTTTTCAGGACAGAGTTTCTCTATTTCCTTGTCTGCCTTTGAATTCAGATCTCTTTCCTCTGCCAAGTGCTGGGATTAAAAGCAAGTACCAAAACTATCCTGGCAACTTCAGTCTTCAAAATTGGAAAATACTGAATGCATGTGGGCACAAGTGTGCCAGATAATGTTTATAAAGGTCTGAACACAAGTCAGCAAGTGTTTTTACCCCGAGTCATGTTGCTGGTTCTATATTGGTATGCTTTTTTAAAATTATGTATACAACATTCTGTCTCCATGTATGCCTGCATGCCTCAAGAGGGCACCAGATCTCATTACGGATGATTGTGAGCCACCATGTGGTCACTGGGAATTGAACTCGGGACCTCTGGAAGAGCAACCAGTGCTCTTAACCTCTGATCCATCTCTCCAGCTCCCCACCCCTTTTTTTTTTTAAAGCTTTGATTTTTATTTGTGTATGAGTGGTTTTACCTGCATGTGTGCATGTCTATGTCTATGTGTGCCACATGTGCTCCTGGTACCCTTGGAGTATAGAAGACATCCCTCCAACTCAAGTTATTGACAGTTGTGAACCATCATGTAAGTGCAGAGAAAGAACCTGAATCCTTTGGAAGAGCAATCCATGCTCTTAACCATTTGAGTTATTAATTCTGTCTTCCTGGTTACAAGTTTGAGACAACTCTGTTCATACAAGTGGACTCCCCCTTTCCATGTCCCCGGTCTGTATTGACCAAAATTAAATTATAGTGATAATTCTACTTCCCAGGACCAAGAAAAGTGCTTCGGGAAATGTTAAGACTCATTGTGCCTAACATTCATTATCCTTTAAAAAGGTTTTCACTGAAATCTGGGCGGTAATGGCACATGCCTTTATTCCCATTGCTCAGGAGGCAAACTCAGGCAGGTATCTGTGAGTTCCAGGACAGGCTTCAAAGCTACATTGAGAAACCCTGTCTTGTAAAAACAAAAACAAAAGTTTTATTTGTCTTGACACATGTGCCTGAAGATTGATTCCAGCTTTCAGGTACAGGCACAGGTATGTCACTGGAGCACCAGGATTCCATCAGTGCTCCCTCTGGGAAAGTGCTCAGTGGGGAAAGTTGAGTTCAAATCACCAGTATCTACATAAACTACCTAGGGGCAGGTACCTGTGGCCTCAGTATTAGGGGTAGAGACAAGGGGATCCCAAAAGGTCATTGTCCAGCCAGTTTAGGCCAAACATTGAGCTTCCAGTTCAGTTCAATGAGAGACCCTGTCTCAAGGTATTAAGTGGAGAATGATAGAAAACGCCTGATGCTCTGCTCCAGCCTCATGTGAGCAAATAGCTGTGTGCATTCGTGCGTTCACATTTCAAAATACACATTTACAACCACTTATACACATTCATAGACATGTATATGTATACTCACAGAAACATACAGAAGTATATACAAAGACTCATACAGGCACACAGTCAGAAATGTAATTAAAAAAAAACAAAAACTAATGATCAGACTATGGCAACCCTAATCCATTGTCATAGGTCCTGTTTTCAGATAAGATATTCACAACTTTTTGGTGGCTCACAATTTAGAGACCCAGGATAGTCATATAAAAAAAGGCTTGTTGGATGGGGGCTGGAGAGATGGCTCAGAGGTTAAGAGCACTGGCTGTTCTTCCAGAGGACCCGAGTTCCTCTGGAAGAACCCAGATGATGGCTCACAACCATCTGTAATGAGATATGGTGCTATCTTCTGGCGTGGAGTCATAATGTTGTATGTGTAATAAATCTTAAGGCATGGATGAGTTTTGTTTTGAAGTGAACTTTAATTGAACGTTTATGTCTTTTACTAGTCTGTGGGATGAGAAGTCCCCTCCTTACTCCCAGTTCCACGTACAATCACATCATGGTCCAGCTATTATTAGTGAGGGGTTAGATGGAGTAAAAATACAGTGCCGGGGAGTGGAGGGAGAGGGAGAAGGGATTGACATGTGAAGCAAGCTTGTTTCTAATAAAAAAATAATTTCTTGGGGAGAAGAAAAAGTACAGGGCCATTAACTAGGACTCAAGGTAGAGAGCCCAGACCTTGGCTGTATTTATACTGTTTCTGGGCCTCACAGGGATAGGTCAAACAGTCAAACAGTGCTTGATCTCACAGTAGCAGGGCCCCACATGTAGGGGATGTGTGGCAGGACAAAAGGGAGCCTGCTGGACTACAGGCTGGAGAACTTCTGACCTTTCCCACTGAAGGTGCCAGTCGGTTCACTACATTCACCCAAGACTGCCTGCAGCTGTGGACAACATCTGAACCTAAGGCCCAGCTGACTCAAAGCAGTGGAAGCTGGGGCTGACTTCAAGGATGGTGGATTTGCAGGGGGTGTGGTGGGTGGGACAGCTAGTAGCTTCCCTTTGATTTCCCCTAGGCATGACAGCCACTGTGAGACCTGGAAGAGAGCATGATAAGAAGAAATGAACAGCCAGGTGGTTCCAGGAGGCAGAGACAGGTGGATCTCTTGAGTTTTAGGCCAATCTAGTCTACAGAACAAGTTCCAGGACAGCCAGGACTACATAGAGAAAACCTGTCTTAAAAAAACAGGAACGGGGGCGGGGGGGTGGGGCTGGGGAGTACTACCTGGGCCTGGTGGGGGCTTCTAGAGACACACCTCCTCCAACAAGGCAACGCCTCAGAATCCTAATCAAGTGGTCCCACCAGACAGGAACCAAGTATTCAAATATATGTATGCTCCTAGGGACCATTCTCATTCAAACTATCCCAAGAATCATGTTTGTAATCTAGCAGAGACTCAACCAGAGCTTGGGTAAGGTACGGATGAAGTTAAACAGCCTGTGCACCACAGGGAATTGTGGGAAGTGACACTGTAGCTGAGACAGAACATGACCCTGGGGATTTTGTGTGGGACCCTAGGGGACCAGGCAGGTGCACTACAGATTTAAAAGGTAGACTAACAATGTTGTCTTTTTTGATTGGCCACTGTGTGCAGAGTCTAGGTTAGGAGAGATACTGGGGGAGCCAGGAAACTACTTAAGGTAGAAGGTAGCATTCTTGACCACAGGGTTACACAGAGAAACCCTGTCTTGAAAAACCAAACCAAAATAACCGGCACCTTCAGTGGGAAACTGAACATGAAAGGACTGGTATCGGCTCAGGGTACCCCAAGCTCAAGTTCACAGCACAAAGGAGATTTATATGTTCCAGAGGGACAAGGGCAGGGAATAAGAGACAAAGACTGGAGACAGAGGACAAGGGAGAAGGGGAAGGGAACAAGGGTGAGGGGAAGAGGTATTTGTTCCAAGAGAGGTGGGGACAAAGGACTGCCTCTGGATAAAAAGATAGATGTGACACATAGACAAATGGCAATTTATAAAGGCAAAAGGGGAAACCTGGATTTAGGATGAGTTGTTTTGTTTTAATTGGGCATGTTAATTAAGTGAACCAAAAGGGGCTTCTGCTTGCTGGTCTTCCATACTTGAATAAATGGACCTTTGTAGTCAGTCTCAGGAGGAGGAGGTTGCCAAATAAGGAAACAGACCTTGGTGGCTAAAATGTCATCTAACAGTTTTTAGCAAGGCAGAGGAAATGGGGGAGAAGGGCAAGGCCTGCCAGAGCCATGTTTACCATGCTTAGGCTGGCTAGAGTCTCAAACTCAGAGATCTGCCTGCCTCTACTTCTCAAGTGCTGGGATTAAAGGCGTGCACCACCACTGCCCAGCTCTTTGATGTAAATTTTTATTATTGATTGATTGATTGATTGATTGATTGATTTTTTTCGAGACAGAGTTTCTCTGTGTAGCTGTGTAGACCAGGCTGGCCTCGAACTCACAGAGATCCACCTGCTTCTGCCTCCCTGCTGCTGGGACTAAAGGCATGCGCCACCACCACCACCCAGCTTGATGTGAATTTTTAATAATTATTTAAACAACAACAACCAGGGGCTGGAGAGATGGCACTTGCTGCTTTTGCAGAGAATTCAGGTTCAATTCCCAGCACCCACATGGTGACTGGCTCACAACTATCTGTAACTCCAGTCCCAGGAGATCCAACACCCTCTTCTGATCTCTGAGGGCACCAGACATATACATGATGCACATACATGCATACAGGCAAAACATGTACACACATAAAGTTGATATTTTTAAAAATTAAAAAAAACAAAGAGATGTGAAATTAGTATGTTCCAGGAAGCAACCTAGGAGTATCCTAAAATTATGAAGAAACAAGAACATCACGAGATCTTTGAGCCCTTCAAGATAAGAATTTGGTCCCTGAGCCTAGACACAAGGGGGTTGGCCTAGGCCCTATCCTAAAGAATATGACAGACTTTGAAGACCCCCTATGGAAGGCCTCACTCTACCTGGGGAGCAGAAAGGGTATTGGCTGGGTAGGGCGTTATTTGGGGGGTGGGTGGAGGGGAGGGAGAGGAACCTGGGATTGACATGTAAAATAATTTTCTTTCTTATAAAAAAAAGGGGGGGGGAGACAAGAATTTGGCCAGCAGCAAGTTTATGGAGACATGACTTGGTGGTTAAGAGCACTGGCTGCACGGGCATTGGTGATGCACACCTTTAGTCCCAGCATTCAGGAGGCAGAGGCAGGCAGTTCTCTGGAGTTCGAGGCCAGCCTGGCCTACAGAATGAGTTCCAGGACAGCCTCCAAAGCAATACAGAGAAACCCTGTCTCGGCCCCCACTCCACCCCCACCCCCCGTTGGGAGCCATACAGCTTGGCATGAACCTTTAGGACAAACTTGGCAAGCCACACAGTTATAGAACTGTCTTTTGATTATAAATGGCTTCTAGAAGCATGAGCACCCAGAAGGAACAACATGACCCAGATGTTAATCCTTTGTTCCAACCACAGGCCCACTTACCTAGGCAACCCTCCCTCTCCCCATCACCCATGAACTTTTTATCTTGCCAACATCCTCCTTCTATAGTTTTCCGACACCCTGCTTAAACTAACACCTAGCTCTTGGCCTCTTCTCCCCCTCCCCTTTACCCCGCTCTATTTATTGACTATATAAGCTAGCCTGGGAAAAATAAAATTCGCCACTTGTTCAGAATCCTGTCTTGTGGTCATTCGCGTCTCTTGGCCCCATTCCCCTCCCTGGATATCTTGCCCTAAGTTGCTGTCCCGTCGGTGGGGACAACTACATCCTCCCCCCCCCCAAAAAAAAAGAGTACTGGCTGCTCTTTCAGAGGACCAAGGTTCAATTCCCAGAATCCACATGGCGTTGGCGGCTCATAATTGTCTGTAACTCCTAAGGGGATCATAACAGCCTAAGGGGATCAGAACCCTCTTCTGGCTTCCATGGGTACTGCATGCACGATAGTGAACAGACACATGCAGGACAAACATTCATACACATAAAAAGTAAAAAAGAAACGCTAAGAGTGTTGAGGCAAGGAGTAAGTTCTAGGACAGCCAAAGCTAAATGGGGGCATAGGGAAGCCACCCAGCACTGGCCTCAATCTAAGGTTTTTTGCAGCTGGAACGCATACTTTTACAAATTTCCAAGATGGAATATGTGATTTAAGGTAACAATGCCTCAGAGGCCCACGAGGGGGCACTGGAGCACACTGCATCCTTCAGATGTCAGAAGGCTTCTCTATCATGGCATTCAAAGTCACTTCATCTTGGGGTTTTCACCAAAGTGGAGGCTGTCCCTTAGGTCTGCTAATTTGGTGTGGATCCAAGAAGATTATCTAGAATTTGTTTCATAGGATTCCCTTGCCTTTCTGGTTGCACACCCACCCCAAGAGCAGAAAATTATGAGACCCTAAAATGAACCTGGCCGACTGGATCCCTTGGAAAGGAGATCGCTAGCAGAGGCGTGTATGTTTCCTCTTGGAGGCTGCGATTAATGAGATGGAAATAATCTCCCCTGCGTGTTCGTGTGTGTTTGATAGATGTGTTTATGTGCTTTTCCCTGTCTTTGTCAATTCCCTTATAAATGTGACTGGCAGCAGCTTCCTCCAGAACTATGTTTAAGCTGCCCATCAGCTTCTTAGAGACTGCTTATCTCCAATGCCACACTTACATATCTGAGCACCCAGTAAGGATTATGGACTCAGTTCAGACAATCAGCTGGAACAGAAATGTCAACAGAAGCAAGAGACATTACAAAATCCCTGAGGGGCCCCAGCTTGAGCCAAGGCCAGCAAACATTGCATCAGCAGCTGGGGCACACTAGATGCCCATCCACAAGCTCACTCCCTCTTGGAGAGATATGTCTCCCATAGGGCAGGTGACTCATAGATGTTCTTCCTATGTGGACCTCTTCCTCTGTGCTCTTGCCAACATGCCCCTTGCTCCTTTCTCCATCTTGATTCTGTTTTCTCCAAAGAAAGTGTACAGAGGTTGATCCCAGCTGGATGTGTGGTGTGCAACAGTAATCCCAGCACTCTGGAGGTGGAGGTAGAAGGATCAAGAAGTTGAAGGTCATTCTTGCCTACAGAGCAAGTTCAAGGGCAGCGTGGGCTATAAGCTCCTGTTAAGAAAGAGAGAAAGGTCTAGAGAGATGGCTCAGTAGATAAGAGTACTTGTTCTCACCAAGGACCAAGGTTCAGTTCCCAGTGCCTGCCTGTTGGCTCACAACTGTCTGTAACTGTGGTTCTAGGGAATCCAATGCCCCCTTCTGAACTCTGTGCTTACTAGGAACACATGTGGTGCACATACAAACATACAAGCAATGACTCGAGTAAATAAATCTAATAATAAAAAATTTAAAAAGAGAAAGAAGGGACAATTTCAAAAAAAAAGTTACAAATCATGCATTGGGGCTGGGGATGTCGCTCAATTGCCTAGTGTTCTTCCAACCTTGACGTCACCAGGCTTGCATATGGTACACAGATGTGCATAGGGACAAAACACTCATATATATAAATAAAATAGATGCTTTTTTGTTTTTTTGTTTTTTTTTTTCAGACAGGGTTTCTGAAACTTTGGAGCCTGTCCTGGAACTCACTCAGTAGACCAGGCTGTCCTCGAACTCACAATGATCTGCTTGCTCTTGTCTTCTCAGTGTCACCGTCCTAGGTAAATTTTTATTGTAAAAAAAAAATTATATGGGATCCCATTGCCACCCCCCATGACTGATAGGGATCCTTTCCCTGTAGCATCAAGCTTAAATTCTTTTGAGCAGGGATTTGTTTGTTTGTTCGTTTTTTGTTTTTTTCAAGACAGGGTTTCTTTGTGTAGCTTTGGAGCAGGGGATTTTGTCTTGCTCCAGACTACAGGAAAATCATCCATTCTAAAAATTTCCACTAAATGGCCTTGTTTCTAGGGAGGGGAATCTATAAATATTAATTCTTGAGCCACTTCATCAAGGTGATGAATTGCCGTTGTTAAAATACTAAATAATATTCATTATTCAGTCTAAAGAACTTTAAGGCCTGGATGTGGGCTGTTTTCACTAATTTTGTGGGGCCAATAGTTTCTGAGCCTCTCGACGCCTGATCTGAAAACACAACATTGAGAGAAGAATCTCTGAACCAGCTGAGCTGGGCACGGAGAGTTTAAACCCTGGGCATTTCACCTGTGAGTGAAAAGAATGAAGTTGCTTCCCCAAATAAGGAAGCTGCTGGTGTGGAGGAATCAGGCAGGTCTGGGTTCAAATCCAAGCTTTGATGTTGTCTGGTTTTGTGACATTGAGGGGAGAATGAGACTGAAGCTTGCTTTGACAGCTGAAGGTGAAACTACCTGAGCTATGACAAGATACCTGGAAAGATCTGCTTAGAGATTAGAGAGGTTGCCGGGTAGTGGAGGCACATGCCTTTAATCCTAGGGAGGCAAAGGCCAGCCTGCTCTACAAATCGAGTTCCAGGACAGTGAGGAGTGTTATCAAAAAAAAAAAAAAATTTAGCGAGGTCTCAGTCTGATTTCAGCCCTGTGGTGGGGCAGGACTCCATGGTGATGGGAGATGGTGATAGAGGAAACCACTCACCTCACAGTGGCTTGCACAGAGGGAGGTGGGAGGAAGGACTTGCGGGGAAGGACTGTGGGGAAGCTTTGTGTTGCCACATCTCCCCACTAGGACCCACTCAATGGAAGGCATTAATGGGCTAATTCCCTTGATGAGGTCAGAGCTTTCCTGACCCAAACACCTCTTCAAACTCCATCTCCAAACATAGCTGCTTTAAGCCTCAGGCTTTCAACATGTGCCTTAGGGGATACTTCAGATCCAAACTGTAATAGAATGTATTACCTGCCCCTGGAGACTGTCCAGGGATTTGATGAAATAGTCATTGTGGAGGCTGGACACTGATGTCAGCTGTCTCCCTCTATTGTTCTTCACCTTATGATTATTTTATTTATTCGAAACAAGGTCTCATGGTGCAGCTAGCCTGGAACCAGCTAGCCTGAGTAGACCAGGCTGGCCTCAAACTCAGAGATCCGATTGCTTCTGCCTCTACCTCCCGAGTACTAGGATTAAAGGTGTGTGCCACCATGCTGGGCATATTATTATCTTCTAAATGATGTATATGTGTGTGTGTGGGGTGAGTGTGTGTACTTGAGTGCAGGTGCCCATGGAGTTCCAGGTAGCAGTGGGTGAGCTGCCCAATATGGGTGCTGGGGACTGAATGCAGGTCCTCTATGAGAGCAGGAAGTGCTCCTAAGCACTGGAGCTCCTAAGCTCCAGCCCTACCTCTTTGAGACTTGGTCTCTCAATGAATCTGGAGCTCATGATTTCGAATAGACTGGCTGGCCAGTGGAGCCTCAGGGGTCCTCCTGTTTCCACCTGAAAGGAACACAAGTGTGTGTGCTGAGGGGCCACGCTCAGCTTTTACAAGCCTCCTGGAGATGCAAACCTCGCAAAGCAAGCACTTTGCCCACTGAGCCATCTCCTTGCTTTGTTTTTTGAGGCAGGTCTCACTATGTAGCTCAGGTTGGCCTCAAACTCACAGCAATCCTGTCTTGGCCTCCTGGATGCAGAGAGATGACTGGCATAGTATGCTTGGCTCCATATTATCATGATTGTTGTTGCTGACTTGAGGCAGGGTCTCACATAGCCCAGGTTGACTTTGATCTTGCTATGTTGCCGAGGATAACCTTGAGTTCTGGATCCTGGTGCCTGAGTCTAAGATTACCTGCATATTTTAAGACTCTCTTGCGGGGTGATGGAACCATGGGCATGTTAAGCATGCATCATATCACTGAGATGCATGCCTGCTGCAGTCCTTCACATCTGTCTCTTACTGTTTCCATGGCACTGACCTCTTCCGAACTGCCCACTGTACTATTTGTTTTTTTTTTTTTTTAAAGATTTTATTTATTATGTATATAACATTCTGCTTCCATGTATATCTGCACACCAGAAGAGGGCACCAGATCTCATAACAGAGGGTTGTGAGCCACCATGAGGTTGCTGGGAATTGAACTCAGGACCTCTGGAAGAGCAGCCAGTGCTCTTAACCTCTGAGCCATCTCTCCAGCCCTACTATACTGTTTTCTTGCTTTTTGTCTGTTTCCCCATGAGGCTGTGAGTTCCACAAGAGAAGACTTTCTTGTCCCTGTAAAACTCCACACCAAAGCTGGGCAGTGGTGGTGCACACCTTTAATCCCAGCACTAGGGAGGTAGAGGCAGGTGGATCTCTGCGAGTTTGAGGCCAGCCTGGGTTTACTGAGTGAGTTCCAGGATAGTCAGAGGTTTTACACAGAGAAAACCTGTCTCAAAAAAATGGGGGGGGGGAGGTGTATGTCAGTGTTGATAACAAAAGCTGTAATTTTCACTTATGGGAACACTATCAAAAAGCCAGGTACTGGAAGGAAGGCATTGCTTTTGTTTGCATTTAAATTTTATTTTTATGTGTGCAAATGCTTGCCTGCATGTATGTCTGTGTACCACATATATGCAGTAATCTTCGAGGCCAGAAGAGGATGTCAGATTCCCTTGGGACTTAAGTTCTGACCCCTTGGGACTGAAGTTATAAATGGTTATGAGTTGCCCTCCAAGTGCTGGGAATTGAACCCCTGTCTACTGGAAGAGCACTCAGTGTTCTTAAGCTAGTCAACCATCTCTCTAGTGTGAAAGCAATCATCATTGATAGGTGCTTTATTTTCACCAGATATCAATTGATTCTTTGCACTCTCCCTTTTAGTAAATACTAACTACCTACTGTGAGTTTTATCAAGTTCTCATGACTAAGTGTGAAGTGCCTATTATATACCAGGCTTTATTATTATTATTATTTAATTACATAATTATATTATTTCCTTTTTTTTTCTCTGTGTCTTTGGAGGCTGTCCTGGAACTAGCTCTTGTAGACCAGGATGGTCTCGAACTCACGGAGATCCTCCTGCCTCTGCCTCCTTAGTGCTGGGATTAAAGGCGTGCGCCACTAACGCCCGGCTATCACTTACTTTTTAGCTATAAGGGCTATGTAGCCCAGGCTGATGCGAAACATGCTATGTAGACCAGGCTAGCTTGCAACTTGCAGTGGTTCTCATGTTTGTGTCGGTATTGTGCTGTTGACCTCGGCCCTGCTAGGCTAGCCCTGTAAGACTGACCTACACTCAATGTTTCATGAACAATTCTCATTGAAATGATAAACGTGTTGACCCTCTACGATCCTCCCAGAATGAGGGCTCTGGCCTGAGCAACGGGTGCACACCTGAGCAAGGAGGAAGGAAGGAGACCCGGGTCGTCTTCTCCCGGGTCTGCAGACTGCGGCAGATGATAAGGATAAATAAAAGAGGGCCGCAAGAGGTCATTGCCTGCGAGCCTCTGCAGGTGGGTGTAAAGCCCGGTGGGGAGGTGGGCGGGGCCAGACGGAGGGAGGGCGGGGCCTGTATTGTCCGGCCCGCGGGGCATGCCGGGAACCCCGCCCCCAAGATGGCGTCTTACTGACAGTTGGCTGCGGAGCGGCAGAGGCGGATCCTGCTCGTCAGGGCGGCGGCAGCGGCGGCGGCGGCGGGGCTGGGGTCTCCCGGGCCGGGGTTGGCGAGTGGAAGGGATGCCGGCGCGGAACGCCTAGGGCGTGCGCGCGCGGGCGAGGCGGGGCGAGGCGCGGCGAGCGGCCATGGGCTGCTGAGGCGGCGGCGTCTCCGCAACGCCTTCCTTTAGCCATGGGTTCGTCGGCTGCCGCGGCAGCGGCGGCGGCGGCGGCAGCGGCGGACTCGGCGCAGTGGCTCTCGGTGAAGGAGGAGACCATCTTTCTTCACGACGGGCTTATCCGGGTCACCGATCTGGCCGAGCTGCCCAGCGAGATCCTCGGCGCCCCGGAGGCCGCCGACACCGACCTGGAGGTGAGCGAGGCCCCCGCAGGCCGCGGCAGGTGTGTGTGCGACTCTCGAGAGCATCTTCGGGCCGCGGCCTGGAGGAGCCCGGGCAGCCGCCGCCCCGCCGCTCCCCTCCCCCACGCGCGGGGAGTCCCTTGGCGGGCGCGCCCAGGTGGCTGCGCTCTGGAGACCTTTTGTATTTTGAACGGCTGCACACGCTCTGTTGCTTTTCCAGCCCCAGCCCTGCGTTGAATTTGTGGGCGCGCGAGTGCTCGCGTTGTGTATTGGGGAGACCAAGTGACAGCTGCCAGGCTTCCTCCACCATAAGCAATCCTGCAAACCTGTCTGTGCCCATGCCTCAGATTGACACCCGGGCCTTTGTCAGGGAAGCCGGCGGTGTGGACATCGAGAAAGGGATGCTGCACCGCGGCCTGGGAAGGGTCAAGGGCGGGTGTGAGAGTGTGTGAGCGTGTGTGTGAGCGTGTGTGTGTGTGTGAGGGTGAGCGTGAGCGTGTGTGTGAGTGTGCGCGCGTGTGCGCGCGCTAGCTCACGCGCGTTGCGGGGGGTAACTGAGAAGCCCCGTCTCAGGAGCGGTGGCAGGTGCATCAGCTAGGCTCAGCCGTCGTGGTGTGACCCCCCACCCCCACTCCCTCACCCCCTCATCCACCTTTAGGAAAACCAAATGTGCATATGGTGGATGGGAACTTTCCACCGACTGCGCTCCATTTGTCTAGATGTGGGAATATTGGCCTTCGTGTTTTCATCCAGGCTAGGTGGATGTTGACCCTGCCTCTCCTCCACATTGTGGGGTGACATTTTGGTATTCGGGAAGCATAGAGTGTGGTGAAATTCATATTGTCGCATGGAGGGTTCCCTGGGGTACGTCGCAGACAGCAGTACTTGTGTACAGAATCTTTTGTGTTTTGCGGTTTTCCATGCACTTTGGCATTCAGTACCACCGACATTTATAGAAGTGGATTAAAATGCTATTACTGTGTGTTTTTGGGAACGGCAGAGATCCGATCGCGTTCAGCGAGACTCTGGGACGTGCTTGAGATGATAATGCGGTCTTCTGTGTTTGTGTGTCTGGCTTTGAGGTTGCTTCGGAATTTCTGTTTGTGACTCTTAATTGACATATTTTACAGTCTAGCCACGATAACATGGAAGATATATAAGTTGATAGGGAATTCCTAACGTGGAATCATAATACAATTATGTTTTATTTGGACCTATTCTATAAAAAACAAGGTGTGTCTGATGAATTAGCAGTCTGAAAACTCCAGGGCTCTGATGGTATGATAGTGGGTTCTATTAATGGGTGCTGTTGTGTAAAGGTGGAAAGTGGATGGTGCTCTTTGTTCCTTGGAGACTAACCTAAATTCCCCAGACTGATATATATGCAGTTGTGTTTTCACATTAGAAGGAGTAGAATTATTTTAACAACTGAGTTATTCAGTTGTTGTTCCTAAAATGTTTACTGGATGTTTCCTGAATGAATTTGTCAGCTATTTCCAGCAAAGATTCATTTTAAAGGACAGACTGTAACCTACTAGATTAATTCTTCTCCAAGAGGAACATGTGACTGAGTGATGCACAAATGGGACTGGCAGTAATGGGGAACTGTTTTCATTCCTTTCCAGATTACAGTATCTGGAGAAGTAGGCAGTCTGCTAGTCACAACCTAACTATTTAATAATACTCCTTAACTGTATCCCTTTTGTTGGATGCTGTCCTGTTAGATTGTTAAAGGACTCTAGGAGCTAAATCTCCTTACTCATTGCAACAGTAATGTTGTATCTATTGTGGGGATGTGTAGTTTGTTCAGGATCTTTATTTTTATCATTTTTTGATACAAGGTGTTAGTATTCAGTTTTCTGTACTGGCCTTCCTGCCTTTGGGTTCTGACAGGATACAACCTCAGGTGCAGCCACTAAGAGCACCACCTGTGCACATTCACTATATTCTCTTTTAAAGGGCCCTGCCCACCTCCCATTCTCTCTCTCTCTCTTCCTCTCTCTCTCCTTCCTTCTCTCTCTCTCTCTCTCTCCCTCTCTCTCTCTCTTTCCCTCTCCCTCCTCTCTCCCTTTCCCTCTCCCCCCTCATTCTGTTCCCCCCTCTCTCTCCCTCTCTCCTCTTTATCCCCTTCTTCCCCTCTTCCTCTCTCTTTGCTGCTGCTCCTGTCTCCAGAAGCCGGTCTCCCCCCTTTCCTTTCCCCTTTTTATGATCCTTTTCCCCAATAAAACCCTCTGCTTGAACCCTGTCATATGGCGTCTTTCTCTTTGCTGCCACTTTTCTTGAATTACAACACAAGGTGTCACTTCATAATCCTGACTATCCTGGAACTCACTCTGTAGACCAGGCAGACCTCAGCCCATATTGATTCACCTGCCTTTGCCTCTGAAGTGCTGGGGTTATTCATAGGGTTTTATAATTATAAAATTCTTCCACTAATGATTTTGAATTATGAATAAGACTGGAACTCAGCTGAATAATTTATGAGGGACAACTGTAACATATAAGACTATAGAATCGCCGGGTGGTGGTGGCGCACCCCTTTAATCCCAGCACTCGGGAGGCAGAGGCAGGGGGATCTATGTGAGTTCGAGACCATCCTGATCTACAAGAGCTAGTTCCAGGATGGCCTCCAAAGCCACAGAGAAACCCTGTCTCAAAAACCAAAAAAAAAAAAAAAAAGACTATAGAGTCACAGAATTTTAGAGTGCAGAAGGGACCTTTGAGATGATGCCCCTTATAGATATTTGTGCTTCCCTCCTTTTAGAAATTGGTCAGGATAGCTGGGCGGTGGTGGTGCACAACTTTAATGCCAGGCCCCAAAGCTACAGACAAGTCCTGTCTCAAAAACCAAACCAAACAAACAAAAAAATTGATCAGGAAGAATTCTGCTATGGTGGGTATAACATGTCTAGCTATGGCAGTAAGATGATATGGGCCTTCTGCCTCTGGGCTCCAGTGTTATTTTTACTCTGGATGCTGTTCAAGGTTATGTGTTAGTTTTTTTTTTTTTTTTTTTTTTTTTTTTTTTTTTTAATCTAAGGAGATCAAAATCAATCTGAGAAGAGCATCTGGAGTAAATTTTCTTCCTAGTAAATTATAGATATTTTTTTCCTCACCATTATACAAATGAGGAAGATATGTTTTTGAAGAAAAAAAAGTTCACCCAATAATAGTGTTTTCAACAAATTATGCAAGTAAAATCTTGTGGATTTAGTGGTAAGTGAGGTCTACTGTTTTGGGTGTTGAGGGCATGACAGTGGATGAAATGAAAGCTTCCTTCTCTAGAAAGCTTATGTTTCAGCATGAAGATGTAGACTACAACAATAACAATATCCTGCATCACAGCCCTGCAGTGTCCCTGGACTAGACCCAGGACCTGTTGGATACCCAAACCCACCAACGCTGAAGCTCTTTTGCAAATGATATAGCTTAGCCTATAGACTTTGTACAGCTACAAATAGGTTATTGCTATGTGTAGTACAAGGTAGGCAGTCATCACATTGCTTAGGAGAGAATGATTAGAAATACTTTGGTATATATGTTCTATTCCTGGTCACATTGCACACAAACAGGGCAGGGATGACATGTTCTAACAGTGAACACTAGGGAGAGGAGCTTTGATGTGGTGGGAGCTTACAAAGGTGATGCTTACACATCACTTCATGTGTAATCACTCCATGTGATTATGTGGATTCTGTGTAGTGTTTGCTACGAAGCAGATCCGAGTTTTGTTTTTTTGAAATTTCTCTTCCTCTTTTGAGACAGGGTTTTACAGCTTTTTACTTTGTAGACCAGGCTGGCCTTGAACTTAGAGATCCTTCTGCCTCTGCCTGCCCAGTGTAGGTTTTAAAAGCGAGCATCACCAGTCCAACATTTTCCTGAATACTTTCAATCCACAGTAGGTTGAATGTGAAGATACGTAGCCCACTGATATGGAGGAACAGCTGGTGTGTGTGTGTGTGTGCTAGTACACATGTGTGTGATGACAAGTGATAAGTGCTGTGGAGAAGATAAGCTAGGTAAAGAGATGGGAGTTGATTTCATATCCAGTGGGCTGGAAAGGAAAGTGAAAGCAGGCTTTTGAGCAGAGCCTTGAAGGAAGTGCAAGTGTGAGCAAAGAGAAAATTGGGAGCCAAGTGTCTTGAGAGGAAATTGTCCTTAGCTTGCTGGGAGCTCTGAGCCCTTACTCAGAAAGCAGAGGGGGAGAAGAGAGTGATGGGAGTCAGGAATGCGATCAAGTGGGGCTGGCAGTAAGGGCTCTGAGTCTCACAGTGAGTTAAGAATGCAGAGTGGGGCTTATTCTTTTTATATTAAAATTTAAAATCAATAAACAAGGTAATAGATGACATTGTGATGTTTCATACATATGTATTTTGTTTATCTCCCCTTCCACCCTTTCTTGTCCTTTGAGAATAGTGGTCTTCTGTCTTTGGTACACATTGTAATCCCAGCATTTGGGAAGCTGAAGCAGGACAGAGAAATTGAGACCAGCCTGTGTTATCCAGGGGGATGAGTGTGCATATGTATTGTCATAGTGATGAGCTCTGTAAAGATCACTCTCAAGTGTTCAGTGCTCTTTGACCATGTTCTTGCCTCTCATACCCTCCCTTCCTCACTCCTCTCCCTTCCCTTTCCGGCTAGGAAATTATTATTTAAGCACTGAAATATAAACTTAACAAAAGCTGCAGCTCAGAAGTGATAACTCATGGGCCTGGGCTCCTAGCTCATTGGGAGAGCATTTACTTGGCAAGCACAAAGCCCCAGGTTCCGTGCCCCTCCAACTCAAATCCATTGAAACTTAAGTTTCATTTCATAGAACCGTAGTGGTCCGTCCCCGCCCCCCCCCTCCACCAGACAGGGTTTCTCTGTGCCTTGGAAGCTGTCCTGGAACTAGCTCTTGTAAACCAGGCTGGTCTCAAACTCACAGAGATCTGCCTGCCTCTGCCTCCTGAGTGCTGGGACTGAAGGCATGCGTCACCTCTGCCCGGCTGAAACAGTAGTTTTTTTTTAAATTAATTTATTTACTTATTATGAATATAACCTCCTGCCTCCATGTATGTCTGCATGCCAGAACAGGGCACCAGATCTCATTATGGATGGTTGTGAGCCACTATGTAGTTGCTAGGAATTGAATTCAGGACCTCTGGAAGAGCAGCCAGTGCTCTTAACTTCTGAGCTATCTCTCCAGCCTTCCCAAACACTAGTGTTTTAAATGAAGGTAATCAATAATTATTGGTTGAAGTTCCAAAAGCTTGCTATTTACTGTTTCATATTTATTTTTACAAACTCCACCTGTGTGTGTGTGTGTGTGTGTGTGTGTGTGTGTGTGTGTGTGTATGTGTGTGTGTGTGAGAGAGAGAGAGAGAGAGAGAGAGAGAGAGAGAGAGAGAATTTTCTCAGTGTGTCCAAAATATTTTTTACTCTATAGTCTATTTGTTAAATTTTTCCATTTAGAAAAATTATTTATCGTGTTTCTTTTTTTTTTTAAAGATTTCATTTATTTATTTATTTATTTATTATGTATATAGCATTCTGCTTCCATGTATATCTGCATACCAGAAGAGGGCACCAGATCTCATAATGGATGGTTGTGAGCCACCATGTGGTTGCTGGGAATTTAACTCAGGTCCTCTGGAAGAGCAGTCAGTGCTCTTAACCTCTGAGCCATCTCTCCAGCCCTATTTATTGTGTTTCTATGAACTTGAATGCCAGGGTGTTTGTGTGGAGGTCAGAGGACAACTTGTAGGAATCAGCTGTCTTCTGACTGGTTGGTTATGGGGATTGAACTCAAGTTGTCAGGCTAGGCAGCAAACATCCTGACCCATAGAGCCATTTTACTGGCTTAGGTAGAGACTTTTTTTCTTTTCTTTGTTTTTGTGTATCACTTGGGATTAAATCATTTTCTGTAACTGCTCATGGAATAACAGCACTCTCTTCCTAAGATGCATCTCAAGTCCCACTTCTCATTGCTCATGATTGTGAGGACTTCCTCTTCTACCTCAGCCATTAACACATGCTCCTCACAAATACTGAATTTTTTAAAAAATGATTTTATTTAATTAAAATATTTTAAAGAAATATTTAAATTTCGGTGGTGGCATGTGCCCGGCTAAAAAATATTTATTTCATGTGTATGAGTTTTACCAGTGTGTGCAGTGCCTGGGGGACTTAGAAGAGGGGTTCTAGATGATTGTAAGTCACCACATGGGTGCTGGGAACTGAACTCGGGTCCTCTGAAACAATAAGAACTCTTAACCCCTGAGCTGCCTCTTCAGCCCCCATACAAAGATTTAAGCATGAACGTTCACTTGAATTTTGTGACTGCCTCAAACTGGCAAAGTTCCAAATGTTTAACAGGTGAATAGATAGATACACAAGTGTGAGATATCCATATAGTGGAATAAAAACAATAAAAAGCCACACTCTGTTGTTAGTGCATGGGTTTGTGCTCAGTGCTAGAAGCCAGACACAACATACACTGTAAGATGTCTTTTGTATGAGATTCTAGAAAATACAAACTAGTCTGTGATGATTGCCTGGAGAGGAAGAGGAGGCCTGGAGAGGATTGGTAGAGGAGCTTGAGGAGATGTCTGAGGTGATGGGTGTTTTGGTTCTGGTATCATTTAATGTTATGTATATGTGTCAAAACAACTCAGATCCTGCAGTTTAAATATGTGCAGTTTATTGTGTGCCAATTATAGTGCAGTAAGCAAACACTGTCTCCGAGTGCCCAGAGTGTGTTCTGGGTACTGTCTGGGAAGTGAAAGGCAGCAGGGTTTTGTGTGTTGTTTGTTTTGCTGTTTAAGAGATTAACGTTTGGGTTTGGAGCTCCTCAGCTGAGCAGCCAAGGCTTTGTGTGCTGTGACACGCACATGGAACCTTCTGGACAAAGTTCATGCTTCATTTGGTCTGTTCTGGGATGTGACTAGCCCTTTGGAAAAGTTCAGAGCTGAGCTTCTAGAATCCCACATTTTAGAATGGGGAGTGATAATGAATGAATAAACTGTCTCCGTTCACAAGTAGTTTCTTCTTGGCATGTAGCCATCAATCACTAATACAGGTCACTAGTGTTCTGCAAGCTTGGCACAGCAAGCCAGAGCATGAAGTAAGGATGAAGATATGAGGATTGTCAGGGCAGTATGGGTTGAAAGGGTTGAAAACATACCTTGTTTTTTTTGAGATGAGGACTTATATAAATAGCCCCAGCTGGCCTTCGACTTGATAGGTAGCTGAGGATGACCTTAAACACCTGGTGGTCTTCCTACCTCTCCAGAGTTCTGGTATTGGGATTACAGGTGTGCACTACCACACTTGGCTTGGTATAATGTCTTGGTCAGCATTGTCAACACTTCTAATACTACCACTATGGCAACAGCACATTGTATTTCATGCCAGGCTTTTGTGAAATGCTTCATGATTGTTGTCGAATTTAATCCCCACAAAAGCCTTCTGAGGTTGGTTATTGTTATCTACCCCATCCCCAGTGCAGAAACTGTGGTATAGATAAAATTAGTAACCTGACAGAGATCATAGTGGCAAAACAGATGCTGGAATCTGTCTGGTTCCAGCCTGGGGTTCATGTTCTTAACATATTAGGCAGTCATTGCTTTAGAAATGAGGGGGTGGGGATGCAACTCAGTTGGTAGAATGCTTGCCTCACAAACAAAGCCCTGGGTTTTATTCCTATTGCTGAACAAACCAGCCTACTGGCACTCTTCTTTAATCCTAGCATTCATGAAGTAGGGACAGGAGGATCAGAAGCTTAAGGTCCTTCTTGGGTGTACATCAAGCTTAAAGCTAGCCTGGGTTACATGGGACATTTTGGAAGGTCCCCTTTTTTTCCAGCTCAACACAGTGGGTATGTTGGTTGTTTTTCACTATCAAAACCAGTCCTTTGGGGCCTCTTCCTGCACGTCAGAATGTACATGAGGGAGTGTTTCTCTAGGGTAGATTTGAGACATCAAGGTAGCCATTGTAAATTTTAATGGATACTGCCAGAACGATTTCCCAAGAGGTTGTACCAGTTTATATTCAGGCATCAGTTTTCTAGGACCTCTCTTCCTGCACACTGTGTTGAATATTTTAGAGCTCAGGGTTTGCTTATATTTCTCATATGCTAAAGCTATGGACTCTCATTCTATAGATGGGTCTAGCAGATGGAACTGGTACCTAGAAATGTCTAGGTACCTTCTGTCTGTGGGTACCTTCTGCTTTTATCACTTTGCTTCGGAGCACCTACCTTGCTTGTGCCTGGCCTCATTCACTTCCTGGCATATATTAATTTAGCTAGTAATCCAAATAATAAAAACTATGCCCAGATGTAGGCAAGAAAGAAGGCAGACTTTGTAGTCTGTGATGGGCTAGAGATGTTGAAGGGGTTCAGCAGAACCAGATCGGTACTCACCAGGAAGGGACATTATTTGGTCTTGGATTCCATTAAAAGGTTCCATCTTATGGACTGGCGCTTGATGCCAAGCCTGATGATCTGGGTTAGATTTCAAGGACCCACATATAGAAGGACAGAAACAACTCCTCCTAATACTCCTCTGACCTCCACAGGCACACTATAGCAAGTGCATACCCCACCTCCACTCCCGCTAAATAAATTATCTAATAATTTTTTCAAAAGTTTTCTTCTAAAATGTTGGGAGCTAGTCTGCATTCTTTGGAATGTTAAGGATGCTGACATTAAGAGTGTTGTATTTTGGCCTTAAAGAATTAATATATGGCCCGGTGGTGGTGGCACACGCCTTTAATCCCAGCACTTGGGAGGCAGAGGCAGGTGAATCTCTGAGTTTGAGGCCAGCCTGGTCTGCATAGTGAGTTCCAGGACAGCCAGAGCATAATTTTTTTTTTTTAAGTCTTAGTATTTACCTGTTTGAATTACAAGTTTGTTGTGATAAGATATGTTTCTGCAAAATATCACTGTTAACAGTGTTAGGTCTCAAACAGGGGACAAATGACAAAAGACTGAGGTACCTATTTAACATATCAAAGTGGACCTGGCTACCAGCTTCTCCCTGCATCCCAAAGTCCTTACCTGTTAAAGGGTATGGCTGGCACACCCTCCTCCACCCTAACCCTCTCCAGCCCAGGTTCTGGGCTGCTCTTTCCCCAGCTGCCCTTCCCAATGAATCCAGACATTTTGGTCAACTGCTTTCTTTTGGCCTATCGTTTACCTTCCTGGCCTCTTGGTCTCATCCCCTCTCTCCCTTCTCCCTCTACTTACAGGGCCTGGCTCAGTCTGGATTCTACCAGTTGTCCCTGCCTCTGACTGTGTCCTCCCTTTTGTCTACAATAAACTTTCTCCTAAGAGCAGTCATGTCCCTTTCTTCTCTCTCTCTCTCTCTCTCTCTCTCTCTCTCTCTCTCTCTCTCTCTCTCTCTCTTATTCAGACATATGATTTCTCTCCCAGTAGTGTTGACTATTTGCCTGGAACTTTTAAGTTCATGTTCCATGATGGGATACTTTGGAGTGAGTGCATCTGAATCCCCAGTGTTTCACCCCAACATTTGTATTACTAGGTCAAAGCATTGTGTGTGGCAATTTTAGGTTAGCAATAAGGAAATGCATTCTTTGCAAACTATTATAGGTTTAGGAACTCTAACAATTACAGATGCTTAATTTATAACAAAATGTTGACATTTGGTTTATATTTATAACGGGTGTCTTGTGTTCTGTATGTGCTTTATGTGTATTTGTGGTTTGCGTTACTGATTGCAGATGCACACAGTCTAATGCAATACATGTAGTTATTTCCTGGATGACATAGAAAAACCAGGACCTCCTGTGTCCTGTGACTGTTGATATATTTGCTTTGTTTTGCTCCTGTCCTCTCTCTCCTCTCCTTTCCTCTTCCCTCCCTTCCCTTCTTCTTTCTTCCTCCAACCTATTCTCTATTCCTTCCTTCATTCCTGTTTGTCTCTGTTCTCTCTGAGACAGGGCCTTGCTTTGTAGATCAGGCCAACCTTTGAGTTATGATCCTTCTTCCTCAGTGTACTGATTTTATCAGTGTGTGCCACTAGATTCTACTAGGTGTGCTTTTGTGGGGGTGGGGGGAGTATTTTGTTTTTTGTTTGTTTTGGTTTTCTCAAACTCACTGTGATCCATCTGCCTCTGCCTCCTGAGTGCTGGGATTAAAAAGTGTGTGCCATAGCCGGGTTTTTGTTGGTGGCTCACGCCTTTAATCCCAGCACTCGGGAGGCAGAGGCAGGAGGATCTCTGTGAGTTCAAGGCCAGCCTGGTCTCCAGAGCGAGTGCCAGGATAGGCTCCAAAGCTACACAGAGAAACCCTGTCTCAAAAACCGAAAAAAATAATAATAATAAAAAGTGTGTGCCACTATTACCCAGCTTGTGTGTGCTTTCTTACATTGAGGTGAACTAGTACCAATGTTTAAAGGAGACTGCATCAGGATTTGCATTCAAACACAGGTACATTTAATAGGAAGATTCTATCCCCACCCTGCTTCTCTGCAAGTTACTGAGGCAGGGTGGAAAGGCAACTTTTTGGAGGAAGCTTTTTCCAGGGTGAACTATATAAACGAAAGTTTCTTTTTCCTCGGGGATTTTTAATTTGAATAGAATTCAGGATTCTGTGAACTTGGGTGAGAAAGTTTCACAAACTTTGAGCTAAAACTCAGCATTTTCTTCAGTCAGCAGGGCCTCTGTGATATCACCAACATGGGAAGTTTGTTTCTTTGGCTATTTCTGGCAACTATATGGGTTCTTATAATCCCATGTTTTGTTTTGCCTTTTTTTCCCCTCCAGTACTGAGGATTAAACCCAGAGCCTTGTACATGCCAGGCAAGCTCTCTAAATTAAAAGGTACTCCTAGTCCTTAGCCCCTGTAGATAGTTTTTTTAAAAAGACTTATTTATTTATTATGTGTACAGTGTTCTGTCTGCATGTATTCCTGCAGGCCAGAAGAGAGCACCGGATCTCACTACTGATGGTTGTGAGTCACCATGTGGTCGCTGGGAATTGAACTCAGGACTTCTGGAAGAGCAGCCAGTACTCTTAACCTCTGAGCCATCTCTCCAGCCCCCTGTAGTTAATTTTTGACTCATTCAAAATTGTTACCTGGGAGAGGCCCATAGGCATCTCAACTGGAAATGAGTAAGCAGACCTTTTCTCCCTGTGTCTCCCTCGTTTTATTCCAAGTTTATGAAGCCCAGTTGTTTGATGTACAAATGACCACACATCTGAAAACTTCTGTATAGCTTCTGTGGTAATAAATGCTGCCTTTCTGTACATTTTCTATGACCTGTTGATGTTGAGCAGGGCTGGTTTTCTTGGATGATGTCTGACTTCCTTCCATTTGCAAAACATTGTACCATTAGCAAGGGAGCTGTTTTTATCTGTTTCTTTTTCTTTTTCTTTTCTTTCCTTTCCTTTTCTTTTCTTTCTTTTTTGGGTTTTTCGAGGCAGGGTTTCTCTGTGGCTTTGGAGGCTGTCCTGGAACTAGCTCTTGTAGACCAGGCTGGTCTGGAACTCACAGAGATCCGCCTGCCTCCTGAGTGCTAGGATTAAAAGCCTGCGCCGCCACAGCCTGGCTTTTATCTGTTTCTTTTGTCCCGTTGAGTTTATGAGATGTAGACCAGACTGATCTGGAACTTGCCATTCCTCAGTTTCAGCTTGCAGGTGCTGCACACATGTCTCACCCAACCCTTACTAACAAAGTTATTTTTTAAAAATATCTATTTTTATTTTATGTTTAAGGTTAATTTGCCTACATGTATGTTTGTGTACCACTTGTATGCTTGGTGTCCTTGGAGGCCAGAGGAGGGAGGCAGATCTCCTGAAGCTGGAGATGGTTGTGAGCTGTCATGAGGTGTTGGGGCTCAAACCTGGGTCCTCTGGAAGAACAGTTAGTGCTCTGAACCACTGAGCCATCTTCCTGGCCCCAAAGTGTGCTTTTGCATTTGTATTGTCAAGGTTCTTTACTCAGACACTTTCCAGAATTCTGCCATCTTATTGTCACTGTTGTCTGCAGACAGCTGTTGAACACTTGAAATGTGGCTAGTCAGTTCTCTAGCCACCCACCCCCCCACCCCAGAACTATATTCCTGTTGTGAACTAAAATTTGACACAGATTATTATCTTAATGACTGGGAATATAGTACAGTTAGTTTGATACAAGATGTCATTGTATAGCCCCAGCTGTCCTGGAATTCCCTAGTTAGGTCAGACAAACCTTAAACTTGTGGTAATCCTTCTGCCTTGTCATCACTGGTGTTGGCATTGCAGGTCTGCACTACAATGCCCAGCCTCTCAAAGTCTTTCTATTTGGTGCCCATACCTCCCCTTCCTGCTTCTGGAGCTAAGTGATAAGTTGGTGCAGCACTGGCATCTTCATGCACAGCACAGCAAATGTTCTGTGTCCCTCTGCCCCCAAAGAGGGTTTCTTTGTGTAGTCTTGGCTGTCCTGGAACTCACTTTGTAGACCAGACTGGCCTTGAACTCACAGAGCCTTCCAGGTGCTAGGATTAAAGGTGTGTGCCACCACTACCTGACACAAGTATTCTGTTGTAGGCTTTGCTTTGAGCATCATTTGAATGAGGTGTTTTTTGTTTTTTGTTTTTTGTTTTTCTCCCCTTGGTAGTTCCCAGGGCCTTGCTTGTTCCAGGTAGACGCTGTACCACTGAGCTGTTCTCCCAGCCCTGCCTGCCACTTTTGGAGTGCACACTATGAGCTGTACAGACTGTCATTCCTAGGGATTAAAGGATGATCATGTACTTAGTGACAATCTGGAACCTCAGACCAAAGGACTCTTCAGGGGTTGTGTGTGGACATGGAAGGAGCTAGGCATAAATACCAACAATATATCCAGATGACTTTCAGCCCAGCACTGACACTTATCAGAACTTGTACTCCTTGGAGCTGGGTATGTTGTTTATTAGGTAAAATGCTTGCCTAGCATGTATGAGGTCCTGGGTTCCATCCCCAGCATCACATGAGGTTGGATATATTGAATATGTTAGACCTGTAATTTGAGCATTCAGGAAGCGGAAGGAGGAGGATAAGACATTAAAAATCATCCTTGGCACCAGGTGGTGACGCACGCCCTTAATCCCAGCACTCAAGAGGCAGAGGCAGGTGGATGTCTGAGTTCAAGGCCAGCCTGGTCTACACATTGAGTTCCAGGACAGCCAGGGCTACACAGAGATACCCTGTCTCAAAAACCAAAACAAAACAAAAAAATAATCATTGTCTACAAAGTAACTTTGAAGCTAGCCTGGGCTACATGAGACATTGTCTCAAAAACAAAAATAAAACTAAAATCTTCCACTTCTTGTTTATGACATATTCTCCTGTGAAGGTAAATGATAGTTATAAATGAAATAAATGAGTGAAATAACTGAGGCAACTTACCCAGAATAGCAACTAGCACATGACATTTAATAACACCACATGTGGGATGCAAGCTTTGATATTGAAACACCCTTTATAATCCAAATAATGGATTCTTTTTTTTTTTTTTTTCCTCAAGACAGGGTTTCCCTGTGGCTTTAGAGGCTGTCCTGGAACTAGCTCTTGTAGACCAGGCTGGTCTCGAACTCACAGTGATCCACCTGCCTCTGCTTCCCGAGTGCTGGGATTAAAGGCGTGCGCCACCACTGCCCGGCTCAAATACTGGATTCTTTAATTGGCACAGAACATTCTAAAATCCTGCATTAGCATGGATGAATAGCTACACCCCAATTTTTTTAAAACTTGGAAAAATTAGATTATTTTTATTGATAGTTAAATAAGTACACATTGCCTTAGTCTTGTTTTCAACAGGAGTAATATTCCTGGCTATTTTTACTATAAACACATGGGGCAAAGAGTAATTTATTCCTGTAGGCTGAACTTCAAGAATTTTTGTCAAGGGATCTCATATATATATATATATATATATTTTCTACTATTTTCCTTTCTCTCCATTGTCTTGTTATTTATTTTTCTGTGTTGGCATAGCAGGTCATTCAAGATATTTAATTATTGTGAACTGCCCCTCAGGTGAACATGATGGTGTTGCTGGGATGATGCTTCACACACAAATTCTTTGGTGATAGAAATTGTTTGATGAGCCAGGTATTGGTGGCGCACGCCTTTAATCCCAGCACTGGGGAGGCAGAGGTAGGCGGATCACTGTGGGTTTGAGGCCAGCCTGGTCTCCAGAGCGAGTGCCAGGATAGGCACCAAAGCTACACAGAGAAACCCTGTCTCGAAAAACCAAAAAAAAAAAAAAAAAAAAAAATTGTTTGATGATAGAAAATGTTTAAATGTTAAAAGTTCTTCCACCTGTTCATACATTCGTTGGGCCATCTGCAGATACAGAGCAGGTATGCCGGCATGATCTCTTAGCAGTGTCCATTGTTATGTAAAGCAGAAGTCATCAGTGCACACTCCCCACCCCCCATCTTTTAGACAGTGTCTCATTATGTAACCCAGGCTGGCTTAGAATTCTGCTATGTAGCAGAAGCTGTCCTAGCATTCTTCAGCCTTCTGTAACCCCTTCCCAAGTATTGGGATCTCAGGCATGTGTCCCAATATGGTACTGGGGGATCAAAACCTGGCCTTCCTGTGAGCTAGTGAAGCACTCTACCAACTGAACTACATCCCTCAGTCCAACTCTGCTTGTTTCTAAACGCAAATAACTTCTCTAAAAATTTTTTGCCCCAGTGGTGCCAGTGGGAAAGATGCTTGTTGCCCAGAGGGCTCACTCAGGAGGTAAAGGTGCTTGTTGTACAAGTCTGGTGACATGAGGTTAATCCCTGGAGCCCCTGAAAAGGTGGAAGGACTGAACTGACTCCCCAGCTGTCCTGACTGCCACATGTGTACAATGGCACATGTATGCCCCCATAAACATATATACAACACACACAACAGCAATAATACATAAAATATGAATTCTTTTGTTGAAGAGACATATATATGCAGAAATATAATACATAGTGGGCTAGAGAGATAGTACAGAGATTAAGAGCAGGTGTGTGAAAGGATTTTCTTAAAATAATCCAATATCTGTCTGTTCTGCAGGTATTGAAATCAATGGAGGGAACACATCATGGAAAAATGTGAAAGACAGATTAACAATTGTCTTTTTCTTTTTTCTTTTAAAGATTTGTTTATTTTTCTTTTATGTGTATGAGTTTTTGCCTGCGTGTATGTATCAGGTATCAGATCACCCTGGATGGTGGTGAGTGCTGGGAATTAAACCTGGGTCCTCTGGTAAAGCAACCAGTGCTCATATGCTAGTCTTCAGTAGTGTCCTATGCTCTATGAGAGAGCTGATAAAAATGAAACCATTAGAAAGTGGGTTACTAATGTATTGTACAACTTAGGGAAGGGCATAGATTTGTTGAAATGTCTATTGGCTTAAAAAGGTGCCCCTGGGTGCTCCTGAGAATATAAGGCTGGATGTGCATCCTTGTACTTGCTGGATTTTGCCTCCTAAGTGTACATAAGCAGTGTTTACTCATGTCGTTGCTAAATAGGTGTGCTGACATCCTTTGTAAATGGAGGCTTATGTCTGTCAGCATAGTATTCTCAGGAATGTTATGGCATTTCATGAGTTGTTCAGTGGCATGGGTAGAAACACACCAAGTTAGCTAACACTTTTATTTTCGCCCCTTGCCCTTTCTTTTCTACCAGTTGACTGATGGATTGAGACAGGCTCTTATGTATCCCAGACTGGCTTTAAGTTCACTATTTAGTAGAGGATGACCTTGAACTTGGGATCTTCTACCTCCCAAGAACAGAGTACAAGTGTGGACCACAATTGCCTCATTTTGTGAGGTGCTGGGGATCAAACCCAGGGCTCCGGCATGCTAGACAAAGCACTCTACCAACTGAGCCACCTCAAGGCACCTTTGTCTGTTTACTAGCTTATGAAATGCGCTGTACCTATTTTTTGTTTTGTTTTGTTTTGTTTTTTGTTTTTCGAAACAGGGTTTCTCTGTGTAGCTTTGGAGCCTATCCTGGCACTCGCTCTGGAAACCAGGCTGGCCTTGAACTCACAGAGATCCGCCTGCCTCTGCCTCCTGAGTGCTGGAATTAAAGGTGTGCGCCACCAACGCCCAGTGCGCTGCATCTATTTTGCTACTCATAATGGTTTATAGACAGATCTAGAATTTTCTAAGATGACTTTTGGCATATTTGCTTAAGTAGTCTTCTTTCCTAAAGCACTCATTTGGTTCTTCATTTTTGAAAGATTATTTACATTGTTTAGCTAGAAAGCTCTTCATGTTGTGAGTCATGTTATGGAGACAGCAGGAGGAAGCCAGCTGTGCCCTTTTTCTTATCTGTGTCCTGGCAGGCAGCAGACTTGAAACTCACTCCGCCCTGCATGTTTGGAGAGTCTGATAGTGTCCAGCCACACTTCTGACTGGGTAACTAGCCCTGGAGCCCTCTCCCCTTCCCGCACCAGGAGCTTTCTTCTTCCTTACTTATGCTCCACTTATTTTGGAAACAGGAGATTTGAATTCTCACTGAAACTGAAACAGCAGATTGGGAAGGGCAGCAAGGGCTGGCTATCTGGCACACAGACAGACAGGTGCCTGCTTCAGTTTTACTATTAGATTCATTCCCTTACCTGCAAGACTAACCTTTCCCTTTACTCTGCCTTGAGAGTTGCTTACACAATTGAAAAGATGTTAGTCTTACCCCGTGATGTGTAAGGGCACCATCCCTTTGTAGAACTGTTCTAAAGTGAGGCATGGTGGTGCTGTATAACTGTAATCTAAGCACTCAGAAGATTAGATGTTCAATGGGCTGGAGATATGGCTCAGCGGTTAAGAGCACCAACTACTCTTCCAGAGGTCCTGAGTTCAATTCCTGGCAACCACATGGTGGCTCACAACCATCCGTTATAAGATCTGGTGCCCTCTTCTGGTGTGCAGATATACATGGAAGCAGAATGTTGTATACAAATAAACAAAATCTTTTTTTTTTTTTAAATAAAATAAAAAATAAAAGTTAAAAAAAAAAGATTAGATGCTCAAACTGGAGACTAGCCTGGCTATATGAGACTTCATGTCAAATAAAAAACAAATTCTTGTGTTAATATAGTTTATATATCAGTATGAAAGAAAACAAGCCAATGGTGCCTCTTCGTGTGGACTAGGAAACAAGGTATCCAATGACCCAGCAGACTGCACATTTTTAATGGAGGTGACTTCCTTGCCATTTCCATGCTCCTGGATTTTTACCAGGAAAGCACTCTTTCTTAGGCCCTAAATGCCTACGGACCCATACTTACTATTTGGTTTGATATGTCGAGCTAGTCTCGTTAACCAGTTAGCCAGAAGAACTGACCAGCATCTTAACTAAGAGACCTAGTGACCCGGGACAGAAGGACCGCAGGTCAGCATTGGGCAGAGCAACCTGGGTGTGCACAGTGAGGGCCCGAGTGTATCTCCAAGAATGGATTCATCTAAGAACGCTAACATGTAACACTTATGAAGACATAATAGATTAAGGTGGTCCTGTTTCACTACGAGGGTTCCTGGCATCTTTGAGAAAGAAAATCTTTGAACCTCCCAGAAGCAAATCCTTGAGTCTGTATTAGACTGTAGACACAAGAGAGCACGACAGCTGTGCTGTAAAATTCAGCAAAGCCTACATTGGAGAAACTATAAGAAATAATGTTTTCTCTTATTGTTTGTGTGTATGTATGTGTACACGCATGCTATGTCATGTGTGTGGAGGTCAGAAGTCAACTTTCAGTTCTCCGTTCTCTCCTGCTTTGTAGGTCCAGGGGATAACACTCATGTCAGGCCTATGCTGGCAATGAGTGTCTTTACCTGCTGAGCCCTCTCATTGACCCTAAAATTTGTTTTAATAACCCAATATCTATACAGAAATTCTTATCGTCTTCATTGTTTGGGTAGACTGTGAGGATATCAAGTTTATTTTAGTTAGATTGTGTTGTCACTCCCTGCCCCAAGGTCTCTCACTTTGTAGACCAGGCTGGCCTTAAATTCAGAGATCTGCCTGCCTCTTCCAAATGGTAGGATTAAAGGCATGTACCCACCACTGCCTGGCTTAGGCTTTGAATTTTAAGAAGACATACAAAAATAAAAAGTACTATGTTCTTAACTACAAGTAACCTTTCCAAAAATATAATAAGTTTTAGAAATATAAAATTATTCAAGGTATTTCCACCCTTCCTTATTGCATCTTTGGAATTAAGTAGAAAGCAATACATTCAGTGTTCTCCTTTGCCATCAGCTCTCGCCAGAAATAAAATTCTCCCACACCTCCTCACCTGTCTCTCTCTGAAACATCCAGGCACTGTTTCTAGGAAAAGGTTGAAATGAAGAACAATGTATTTCCTGCTGACCACCATATTTGTACCATCATAGTGACACTCTGGGCCAATTTCTTTGCCATCTGTTCTCAGCATGGATAAGTTGAGACTCGTACATCAATAAGCAAAGTAAAGCATGTTGCCCAGTGGTGCCCCCCCCTCCCAGAAGCAAGGCTTCTGTTTGCTAGTCAGACTACTAGAGAGTGACTGGGTATCTTATGACTTTAACATTATTTTGAAGTGTTAATGCAATTCTCTGTGTGTAATTTTTTAAAGAAACAGAAATTTTATTTTCATAGCATACCATATTTGGCCTGGTCTACAGAGTAAGTTCCAGGACAGCCAGGGTTACACAAGAGGTAATCTGTGCTTATTGTATGGATGAAAATGGAAATTAAAAATCAGCCATAATCTCTCCACTGTTGGCAGTTATGGCCCTGCTTCTCTTTCTTTCTTATATATACACACAGAGAATATATATACATAGGCATGTTTTCGTTTTTTTGGAGTCAGGGTTTCTTTGTATAAATTGGAACTTTGTAGAACAGGCTGACCTTGAACTCAGAGATCCACCTGCTGCCATAGACATGTTTATTTAAACTTATGTATACATTTTTGATTGAAACAGGATTTTGCTCTGCATAGTGTTTTAGTGGCAAGAAACCCTATCTCAAAAGCAAAAACAAAACACCACACCAAAACAAAAACCAAACCAATCAAACAAAATGGCCAGGGCTTTATTATGCCTCTACACTTACACAAATAGAGATGCTGGGTCACCCCAGTGAAGTGCAGGGCTTCCTAATATGGATCCCTTTGTAGAACAGCTCTTGAGTTAAACACGTTTGTCCCAATCATTGTTTTCTGTGCTGTAGTGATTTGACTAAATATAAAATGTATTATTTTTAAAGATTTATTTACTTGTTTGTTTATTTTTGCTTTTTTGAGACAGGGTTTCTCTTTGTAATAGCCCTGGCTGTTCTGGAACTCACTTTGTAGACCAGGCTGGCCTCAAATTCACAGAGATCCTCTTGCCTATGCCTCCCAAGTGCTGGGATTAAAGACTTGTACCACCACAGTCCAGCAATAGATTTATTTACTTTTATATGTATGAGTGTTTTGCTTACTCGTATGTTTATGCAGTATGCGCATGCCTAGTATCTGTGAAGGCTAGGAGAGGGAGTCAGAGTCACTGGAACTGGAGTTACAGACAGTTGAGAACTGCCATGTGGGTGCTGGGAATTGAACCCAGGTCCTCTGGAGGAGCAGCCAGTACTCTTAAACACTGAGTCATCTCTCTAGTCCCCTAAATAGAAAATTTAAAAGGAATTTTTCTCCACCTACAGTTAGAATGCTTGGTTTTTAAAATGTTTATCTTTTATACAAATTCACCACAGCTTAGCATTTGTTTCATGGCCTATCATCTCTATGTTAAACTAACAAGAGAGCTTATTTCTGGGGATGGGGCTCGAACACAGCATTGTATGTATTGTCCTATCACACCTTACTCATATTAAATGGAATGTGTTTAGAGGTTCTTCTGGTAAGCAGTTGGCACAAGAGCAAACACAGATTGGGGCAGCATACTGTCCTTATGCTGTAAGTCAGCAGTTCTCACCACCTGCCAAGGACTCTGCTCTGAGCATCACTGCTTTAGGGACCATAGTGATGTCTTCCTCCTCACTCCATTGGAGTGTAAGGGAGCTTGTGAAACACTGATCCACACCAAGATCACCGTATGCTCCATCAACACTGATGGCTAGCAGGAGGGAATGGAAATGCAAACTAGTTTACTTACCTTACTCCCCATCCCAGACTCTTGGTTTTATTTTTAAATATCTTTTATGTGTTTATATATGTGTATGTTTATTTTTGAGACATGGTTTCTTCTCTCTAGTGTAGGCAATCCTAGATCTCACTGTGTAGACCAGGCTGGTCTCAAACTCACAAAGATCAATCTGCCTCTCTGCCTCTTGAGTGCTGGGAGATTAAAGACATGCAATACCATACCCAGCTCTCTAGGTTTTTATTCTTTTGTTTTTTTCCCCATGAGTCCTGCAGGGTCTTGCTATATAGTCCTGGTTGTCCCGAATCTCTTGATCCTGTCTCAGCCTCCTGAGTGCTGAGATCACAAGCATATACTACCATGACCAGTTCAGAAATATATATTTCCTTCCTCCCTTCCTTCCTTCCTTCCTTCCTTCCTTCCTTCCTTCCTTCCTTCCTTCCTTCCTTCCTTCCTTCCTTCCTTCCTTTTTGGGGGATTTCGAGACAGGGTTTCTCTGTAGCTTTTGAGGCTATCCTGGAACTCACTCAGTAGACCAACTTGGCCTCAAACTCACAGAGGTCTGCCTGCTTCTGTCTGCCTCCTAAGTGCTGGGATTAAATGCATGTGTCACCATCACCCAGCTGAAATGTGTATTTTTTATAATTCAATTGTATATTTGTGAAAAAGAAATGATATGAAAAGTTATAATTCAGTATTAGTGTGCTTGTAGACACACTCTCTCTCTCTCTCTCTCTCTCTCTCTCTCTCTCACACACACACACACACACACACACACACACACACACACACACACACACACACGTTTGTTTGTAGTCCTGGCTATCCTGGAAATCAGAGCTCTGCCTTCCACCTTGTTTGAGACAGGATCTCTCCTTTGCCTCTGTGTATACCAGGCTTGTGCACCCTCAGGCTTCTGAGGATGCTCCTGTCTTTGCTTCCCATCTCACTGTGTAAGTGCTGAGCTCACATGCACATCCAGCTTCCTCTGCATTCTAGAATGTGAACTCAGTTCTCTATGCTTGCCTTATGAGCACTTCGCTCACCAAGCCATCTGCCCACTCTTTCCTTTTCTTGTTCTTTTTTTATATCTTTTTATCCCTTTGAGGCAGGGTCTTGCTGTGTAATTCTGGCTGTCCTGATAACCTACACAGCCCAAGCTGATCTTGAATTTGTGGCAGTCCTCTGCTTCGACCATCATAGTACTGGAATTACAAGTGTGTACCACCATGTTCAGATTTCCTAGGAACTTTTGATCCTTGCTTTGAAGACTATTTAGGAAAGACTGCCATTTGCATTTTTTTTTTTATAGCATATTGCAAGAGTTTTACATGTTGCCTAAGATGGTTCTGCAGGTACAGGCATTTGCTCCCAAGCCTGATGAGCTGGGCTCCATCCTCAGGATCTGTGTGGTAAAGGTAAAAAATCTACTCCTGCAAGTTGTCCTCTGACCTCCACATGAGCATCGTGGCGTGAGTCCTTCCCATGATGTACAATAAATACATAAGCATAGTTTGGGTTTCCTTGTTCTTTGTTTTTGTTTTTCTAGACAAGGTTTTTCTATGTAACCCTGGCTATACTGGAGCTCACTCTGTAGACCAGGCTGGCCTGCGTCTGCCTTCCAAGTGCTGGGATTAAAGGTGTGCACCACCGCCTGGCTTGGTTTCTTTCTTTTCTTTCCTCCTTTCTTTTCTCCTTTCTTTCTTTCTTTCTTTTTTTTTTTTTTTTTTTTTGGTTTTTTGAGACAGGGTTTCTCTGTGGCTTTAGAGGCTGTCCTGGAACTAGCTCTTGTAGACCAGGCTGGTCTCTAACTCACAGAGATCCACTTGCCTCTCTCTGCCTCCTGACACCGGGTTTGGTTTCTTTTCTTTTTCTTTTTTTTTTGTGAAAACATGTTTATTTATGTGTATGAGTTTTGTCTGTACCTATGGCTGTGCATCACATGCATGCCTGATGCCCATACAGGTCAGAAGAGGGCGCCGGGCCGGGTCCCTGGAACTGAAGTTACAGATGTTTATGAGTCACTGTGACTGCTAGGAGTAGAATCTGGTACTCTGCAAGAACAAGTGCTTTTCACCACTGAGCCAACTCTGCAGCTCTCCATTTTTTATTAAATACAATTTCTTTTTTGAAGATAGGGTCTTAGGCTATGCAGCCTTGGCTGACCTGGAACTTGCTATATAGACCAGGTTGACCTTGAATTCATGGAGATCTGCCTCCCAAGTGCTCAGATTAAAAGTGTGCTCCATTGGCCTGGCTGAATATTTGGTGTATTCATCCTGTATCATTTTTTGATAGTTTGTAAAATAGTTTGTAACCCAGAAGTGAAGTTAAAAGCAGCATCAAGAAGATATATTTTGGCTGGAGTGGTGACTCAGAAGGTAAGATGTACACACACCCACACACACCTGCACACAAGCACACACACATATTCATAGAGCACATAAAGATGTGGGCTGCATGGTCTAGAAATTAAGAGTATTTTCTTCCTGTTTTTTCAGGGGACATATATTTGGTTATTAGCATCCATAGGGCTAACAGCCTATGTAACTCCATTTCTAGGGAATCCAGTGCCCTTTTCTTGCTTCTGTAGGCACTCCATACAGGTGGTACACATACATATATAGTGCAGCAGTTAAGAGCACTTGCTGTTCTTGCAGAGGACTTGGGTTTGATTTCTGTCACTTATATGACAACTAATAACTAGCTGTACCTCTGGTTCCATGGAGTCTGATGCCCTCTTCTGACCTTCAGAAGCACCAGGTATGCACATGTTACACATACATCCACACAGACAGAAAATCCATACACATAAAAATAGAAATACATAAATCTTTGGGTCTGGATACTGGGCCAGGTGGTTTAGAGCATGTGGTGCTCTTGTAGAGGACCAGGTTTGGCTCCCTCCACCCATATGATGGCTCACAACCAAGTCACAACTCCAATCCCAGGGGCCTGATGTCCTCTTTTGTGGGCACTGCATGCATGTGGTGCACACAAAAATGTGCAGACAAACCGCACATAAAAGTAAATAATTCTTTAAAAAACAAGAGACATTTTGTGTATTTTACTCATTAATTTGTGAAACTTTTTAAAAACTTAGACTATTTATTATATATGTGCACACATGTGGAGGTGAGTCAAGGACTACTTTTGAGAGTCAGTTCTTCCACCCTGGGTTTTGAGGCTTCAGATCAGAGTGTCAGCCTTCATGCAGGTGCTTTGTCCACTGAGTCATCTTGCTGGCCTGTAATTGCTAAAACCCTCAGAAACATGAAATTATGCTTTCCAGATAAGATCATGGGAACTGACTTTTTCTCTGACCACAGATGGGACAGGGCCAGTAGCTGAGCAGATATGTAACACTGAAGCTGCAAATCATGAGCCAGTATGCTTTCCGGTGTCTGAAGGAGTATGCATGCCTCTGGGCTGGTAGTACTGTTACTTTGTGTGAGCAATGTTTGATGTGTCAGTTTCACCAATTTCTGGATTTTCCCTAGGTTTGCAAAGAAGGGAGTTGAAGACCTAAGGAATATATATTGTGTTTTCCTGTTGGCTTCTCCTTGAGCTTCTTGCTCATGATCCCCTCCCCCAACAGCTTTAAGTCTCAGTTAGGACAGGTACATTTAATTTTAGCTAGCTGGTTAGTTTTTCTGAACATTTGTTCTTTGCAGACTGAAGTGACAGATGGTTGAATTCTAAAGTAACGTCTTTAAATTGAGAAGAAATAACCAGAAATGCTAGATGAGTCTTCCAGGCAGTCATCATTAGGGAGGGCTGTGAGTAGAGATTGAGATGGCACGAGACAGTCATCGTTCATCCTAGGTGCGATGGTCACCTGGGATTTTTATTGAGTCTTGTCTCACACAGCCCAGGGTGTAGATCCTGGATGTCTCATAGTCAGCCATGGATGCGCTCATTCTAGGTCTCTTGTTCAAGTTAGAGCCTGACTGAGGAAGCTGGGGCAAGGACCAGGAGTCTCAGAGAAGTGGAGGACTGGTGTGCAATTGGAAGGATGTCTGGTGGTGTTCATTGCTCTTGTGTTATTTTGCTCTACTTAAGTGGGAAGATGTGTATGTACTGTTGTTAGTTCTTTGCTCATTCAGTGTCTACCAAATATTGGCACCTAACCATATGTCAGGTTCTCTGGTACTTAGAGATGTATTAGGGTACACAGATCCTGTGCATTAGGATTGAAAAACCATTTCAACCCCCCCACACACACACAGCAGGGTGTCTCTGTGTAGCTCTGGCTGCCCTGGAACTGGCTCTGTAGACCAGGCTGGCCTTAGAACTCAGAGAAATCTACCTGATTCTGCCTTCCAAGTGTTGGGATTAAAGGCATGTGCCACCACTGCCCAGCTTCCAAACAATTTTTTGTGCTGGATACATAAAGGTGAATGCATCTGGAATATCATCCTCAAGGACCTTATAATCTGTCTGAATCCTTCTGATACCCAACAGTTATCACTACATCTTTTCTTCTTCTTCTTCTTCTTTTTTTTTTTTTTTTTTCCAGTTTTTCGAGACAGGGTTTCTCTGTGTAGCTTTGGAGCCTGTCTTGGCATTCACTCCGGAGACCAGGCTGGCCTCGAACCTACCTCTGCCTCACCAGTGCTGGGATTAAAGGCGTGCGCCACCAACGCCCGGCTGACTGCAGTGTTTTTATTGTTATCATATACCACAACAAGTGTGTATATCTCTCTCTCTCTCTCACACACACACACACACACACACACACACACACACACACACACACACACACTAATGTGTGCATGGTATCGTGTGTGTTTGGATTTCCTTTTGAAGAAAAGTTTGCTTATTTTTTTGTGGTTCCCATTCTAACATTTAAAGAAGTAGAGCCAGGTGTGGTGGCACATGCCTTTAATTCCAGCATTTGGGAGCAGAGGCAGGCAGGTCTCCAATTTTGAGGCCAGCTTGGTCTACAGAGTGAGTTCCAGGCCAGGCAGAGCCACACACTGAGACCCTGTCTCAAAACAACGAAGATGTAGGTCCTCACCAGTGCCTTCAGAACCCCATGTTCTCTACAGTCCAGCTCTTCCTCTTCCTCAGAATATTCTTTGAATATTCTTTTTCTTTTCTTTATTGTTTCCTCATGTTATACATAAACCCCTAAGTAACAGAGAGCTGGGTTTTGTGTGTTTCTGAGGTTTCATTGTATAAATTGTCTGCCATGTGACTTTTTAGGCTGCTTTTGGTTTTATGTGTTATCCTTCTGTGTTATGTGCTTCTGTTATTTTCGATGCTACATGTCTCCTTTGCCTGATTTCGGACAGTGTGTCCAATGTCATCAACAGTGGGACTGTGACAGCCCTTGTACATGTGATCTGACTCCATATGTAACATTTCTTCGGGAAATTACTTAGGAGTAGGTTGTGGGCTTGAAAGCTAGTTAGGTATTGCATGCTTTACTTAAGATGAAAGGTCCAACCCTGGGGCACAGGCCTGTGATCCCAGCTACTTGGAGAGGCAGGAGGATTGCAAATTATAGGGTGGGTTCAAGTGCAGTATAGACAACTTAGTGAAATTCCCCAGTCCTACCTTGCCTATTATTATTATTATTATTATTACTATTAATATTACTATTATTAATTATTATTGAAAAATCATCTAAGGTATCCCACATTGGTTTTGAACTTGCTGTATAGCCAAGTCTGGCCTTAAACGCCTGCCTCTCCTGCCTCCATCCCCAAGTACAAGAATTATATGTATGTCCCATCATGCCTGGCTCTGAGGCCCTGTCTTAAAATAAAAATGTATAAAAAGGGTTTGGGGATACAGCTTGGTGGTAGATTGCTTCCCTGGCATGTGGGAGGCTCTACATTCTGCCCTGAGTTCCTGAGTACTAGTGGGAAAGATCTTGGCCCTTGGAACCTGTGACTACTTCTTTATAAGGAAGAGGAGTCTTTGCAGCTTCAGGAGGCTCTGTATACAATCAGGCTCTTACAAGAGAGTCAGAGAAATGAGGCAGAGATTGAAGGAGTGCAACCATCAGCCCAGGATAGTGAACTGGGACTCTGATATCCAGAATTATACAAGAATAGTTGTTGTCTTAAACCATATTTGTGGTGACTTGTTACAGCAGGTATAAGAAATCAGTAAGGTACATTTTATTTCCTTAAAAAAATTTTGTAACAGGGTCCCAATAAGTAGCCCTGGCTGACCTGGGACTTGCTATGTAGAACACATTGATCTGTGGCTCTCAGAGATCCTCCCCACACACTTGCCTTCTGCCCCCCAAGTGCTACAGCTTTTTGTTTGTTTTTGTTTTTCCAGACAGGGTATCTCCATGTAGCTCTGGCTGTAGACTAGGCTGGCCTTGAACTCACAGAGATCTTCCTGCCTCTGCCTCCTGAGTGCTGGGATTAAAGTTGTATGCCGCCACCGCTTGGCAACTGCTTTTATATTTTATCAATAGGATATTTCACTAAACAATTATGCAAAACTCACTATCATTATGGTGTTGGGTTTTTTGGGATGATAGCTCACTGTGTAGACCAAGATGCCCTGAGACATGTCACCATGCCTGGTTTGAACTTAGTTGATATGTTTCTGTCCAATACAGTTATTGTTCTTATTGTTTTGGCAAAAACAGTCTTTCTTCAAATGGGCTATTCTTTCTTTCCTCAGTGCTAAGGATGGAACACAGGGCCTAGCCAGGTGCTCTGTTATTAAGCCATACTCCCATTTAGTCTTTTCCCAAAGAAATATACAAATGGCCAATGTGTATGAAAAGATGTTCAACATCATTAATGGCCAGAGAAATGTAGATCAAACCAAGGGAGCTGCCACTGCACATTGATAGCATGGCTCTGGTGAAAAGAGGTGGGGATAAAGGGTGCTAGCAGCTATATGGGGGAAGTGGGAATCCCCAGACACTGCAGTGCACCGTGAGATGGTACAGCCTTATTAGATGACAGTTTTTATAGGCCCCAGATGGTGACATGACCAGTCCTAGTCCTAGGGTTATACATGGCGAATTAAAGCATGTCTACACAACCTGCATATGGATGTTCATGGCAGAATTCTTCATTAGTGCCAGCATGGTCATCTTCTGAAGAAAGGGTAAATAGATGTAGGACAGTACAGGATAAAGGAGTGAGAGCTGATGCATTGAAAACAGATGCTAAGGGAGACCGGCCAGCCACAAAGCACCATACATAATGATTCCATTTAGATGAAATGTCAGGAACAAACAACTCTCTAGAAATAGAGATTAAGATAGGTTTTTCCAGGGCTGGAACATTGGAAAATGGGGATATATTAGATACATTGTTTCTTAAGGAGATTAATGAAATGTTTGTTCTAAAATGTGTATATGCTATAAGCCATGGGGGGCTGTAAAGGGATGGATTTTTTTTTTCCTGGTTTTTCGAGACAGGGTTTCTCTGTGGCTTTTGGAGGCTGTCCTGGAGCTAGCTCTTGTAGACCAGGCTAGTCTCGAACTCACAGAGATCCTGCCTATGCTCCCAAGTGCTGGGATTAAAGGCATGCGCCACCGCCCGGCTGAAGGAATGGATTTTATGATGAGTTATAGTATAGTAAAACTTTAATAAAGGTTGTGTTATTTTAAAAAAAAAAAAGACTAGATAGAATTACCTAGGGAGCCTTTTAAAATACAGATTCTAGGGTCTTTGGCTAGACCTTCCAAGCTGATCTGAGAAACAGCTCTTTCTGTACAAGGGGCTTTTGTAAAGCAGGTCTACACAAGGATTCTGAGGAATTCTGTGAATTATTAGCCAATTTATTTTATTTATTTATTTTTTTTTGTGCTGTGCACCTTACTAACTTACTTTTCTTGATTCAGGGGTGGTAGAGACTGATTCCTCTTCCACACAGTAGCCTTTCCCTTTCTTTCTTTCTTTCTTTCGTTCTTTCTTTCTTTCTTTCTTTTTTTTTTTTTTGTTTTTTTGAGACAGAATTTCTCTGTGTAGCTTTGGAGCCTATCCTGGCACTCGCTCTGGAGACCAGGCTGGCCTCGAACTCACAGATCTGCCTGCCTCTGCCTCCTGAGTGCTGGGATTAAAGGCGTGCGCCACCAACACCCTGCTAGCCTTTCCATTTCTTGAAGGCAGCCCTTTCATCTCATTTCTTTTGCAGACCATGCACCCCAACTTCTCTGTAGACCAGGCCAACCTTGAACTCAGAGATCCATCTACCTCTACCTCCTCAGTACTGGGATTCAAGGCCACAACACCCCAACTTCTCTAATCATTTCTCCTGTGACATGTTTTCCATATTAGTTGGGTCATCCCCTTTGAGTACTCTCTCTAATTTCTTAAGGGCCTCTTAAAACATTGTGCTTAATACTAAACAAGATCAGCTGCAGATTAACCTTGCAAAGTATAAATGGGGTTATTACCAGCCTTGTTTCTATCTACACTGAAATTAAGATGCGTTTGAAGATTATATTAGCTTTTTTTTTTTTTTTTAGGGGGAGGGGATTATTTTGAAGTAGGGTGTCTCTAGTAGCCCTTGAACTCACTCTGTAGCCAAACTTGACTTTGACCTGAGCTGCCTCTGCCTCCCAGTGCTGTGATTATAGGTGTGAGCCATCAATCATGTCTACTGGGGCTGGGATCCCTTAATGTGACTAAGTCCTTCTGTTAGCAACAGTTATTCATAGGAAATCCTGGGAAAATAAGGTTTCAGAGAAAGTTCTACAAAAAAACCAAAGCCAAATGATCAAGTAGCAAGTCAGGTTCATTCCAGTTTTGGCACCAAGTAAAGGCTAAATTAGTGAAGTAAGGTGGAATTTGATATCCCAGACACCAGTTATTTGAAGACCTTTTGAAAACAGGAGCTTTTGAAAGTGAGTTTGAATGAACACATTCTATTCAAACACATCGAGAGCTGAATTTAGTTGATAAGTGATCCAGTCTTTATTTAGGCTTCACTCCTGGAGATGGAATTCCACTCTTCCATTTACTATTCCTTCACTTGGCTCGAAGGCCTTTTTGGTCTACTTTGAACTTCTGAAACCAGCTCAGTTTGGCATGATTACCATAGCATGAACAATGGCAGAAAAATCTGCAAAATGGACTAAGAATTCTGTTTTTGAAGGTTCATTATTCTGCCTCAGTTAAAAAACTGTATGAGGCTGAAAGTCTACCCGCTGATGTGGATGGGTTCACTCAATGAACTGATTTGGTTAATGTGCTGCAGTGGGGACACAGTGCACAGCAGTGATGGAACTTGTCTTCCTGGTGCTGCACTGAGCCTCAGTTGTGACCGTCGATTCTCTCCTGAGACTCTGAGATGTGATGCTCATCGATGGTTCACAGCACCTAGCATCAGTGGTGGGTTTCCTATTTTACTTCCCACCCATTGCCCCTGAGGAGGAGCATAGTCAGCCCCATGCAGCGGATGGGGAGTGGAACAGTTTCCTATGGGGCTAGAGACAAATCTGTCAGGTGTCTCCTGAGTTTGCCATATGTCGATTTCTGTCACTGTTTGTTTGACTTCCAGTTATTAAAGATATCATTTTTTTGTTAAAAAAAATCAGCTCTAATTACGACTCAAAAAATTTTTCATCACTCCATTTTTTTTATAAGCATTGTTTTTTTAAGATTTATTTATTTATCATGTATACAGTGTTCTGTCTGCATGTACCCCTGCAGGCCAGAAGAGGGTATCAGATCTCATTACAGATGGTTGTGAGCCACCATGTGGTTGCTGGGAATTGAACTCAGAATCTCTGGAAGACCAGCTAGTGCTCTTAACCACTGAGCCATCTCTCCAGCCCCCTCATCACTCCTTTTTAACAAAACTGTGTGTGTGTGTGTGTGTGTGTGTTGTGTGTGTGTGTGTGTGTGTGTGTGTGTGTGTGTGTGTGTGTGTGTGTGTGTTGATGCAGATTCCCTGGGACTGGAGTTTCAGGCAACTGTGACTCATCTGATGTGGATGCTAGATACCAAACCTGGGTCTTCACCAAGAGAAGTAAGCACACTTTACTGCTGAGCCATCTCTCCAGCCCAGTTGGTTTATTTTTGAGGAAGGGTCTTGTTGTTATTTTTAAAAAGCGAGGAACCATGCAACAGAGTTCAAGTGGATGGGTTATTACGGGAAAGGGATCGTAAAAAAGGGAAAGTAAAGGGAAAGGGGAGGGGTGAGACTGGCTTCTAGGGACAGGAGCAGCAGGAGAGAGTAAAGAGAGGCAGAGAGAGGGAGGGTGGGATGGGAGGTGGGCAGGGCCCTTTTAAAAGGGAACATAGTGAATAGGCACAGGTGGTGCTCTTAGTGGCTGCAGCTGAGGGCGTATCCTGTCAGAACTCCAACGGCAGGCCAATACAAATGCCTAAATACTGAAAGGTCTTATGTAGCCTAGATTGGCCATAATCTCACTATGTAACCAAAGATCACCTTGAATTCCTGATCTTCCTTCCTTTTGTACTACAGTACTGGGGTCACAAGTGTGTGTTACCATGCCTGGGAAATGTAATTTTAACTATTGAGTCTTGGTCAAAATCAGATTTAGCCTGCAAAGAATATTTTCCTCCCTTCTATTAGACCTTCCAGAATGACTGTTGGTTTAAAAATCCATACATATATAAAATTGCATTAAGGCTGTGGGTTGCTTTGGAAGTCACTTCCTTAACTGAGATTACTTCAGCATTTACCACTAAGGTACTTAGTGGCCATTATGATTAAGGGTGACTGGGAGCTTCCCTTTTCTTTAAATAGCTTTTCCCTGTTTTAAAGAGAAAAATATTAATTTTCTAATGGCATTTTGGTCAGGAGCAGTTACTGAGAGCAGTGATTTTATATAAGGACCTGAGACAAGTCATTCAGTATTCATAAGTACAAGAATAGAGCGTCCCAAAGCTGATGTACTAAAACCCAAAGGTAGGACATCTGTAGGAAATGGCTTTGGCCATGACCTTCAAACTGAAGGATCTGAAGTGGACAGCTGCTGCAGTGGAGATGCGGTAGTCTAATGGGCAGCTTTGGATGCTGCTGAGTCAATAAGCATAGTTCTTGTAATACTTGATTAATTGTAACTCAGCTTTTGTGATTTCTTCGACCCAGTATGACTCCTGGATATATAACCCATGTGTGTATACTTTTACTTCCATAGTGTATCATCCACTTATGGTATCTAAAGTAACTAGTAAAAAAAATCAATACAGGCGTTTACTGAATTTGGGAATCGAAAAGTGCTGTGTGGGTGGTGGTGTATGCCTTTAATCCCAGCATTTGGGAGGCAGAGGCAAGCAGATCTTTGTAAGTTCAAGGCCAGCCTGGTCAACAGAGTGAGTTCCAGAACAAAGCTAAACAGAATTCTAAAGCTAAACAGAGAAACTCTGTCTTGAAAAGAAAAGAGAGAGAGAGAGAGAGAGAGAGAGAGAGAGAGAGAGAATCAAAGCAATTCAATACCATTAAATTATTAAATAGCAATTTATTCTTATTAAAAACCTTCAACATTGTTTCTGAAATACACTGATAAGCATGAAAGAATCTATAGTTAACTCCAAACTATAAATATTATATTTTATATAAACAATATTTAATAACAATATAAGCTGATAATATAATTTAATATAGTCAATAATATAAAACTATATAATATGTTGTATATTTATCTAAAATTTTTATTATAAGTACTCTAGTTACATTGTTAGCACTAATTTGAAAGGTAACTATTCCAGAGCCAGGTGGTGTTGGCGCATGCCTTTAATTCCAGTACTCTAGAGGCAGAGGCAGGTAGATCCCTGAGTTCTAGGCCAGCCTGGTCTACAGAGAGCTCCAGGACAACCAGGACTACACAGAGAAACCCTGTCTCAGAAAAAGAAAGAAGAAAGAAAAACTATGAGTTAAATGACCCTGAGTTGTTGGAAGTATTAAGTTTCTAACTCCCATTACCAAGTGGATCATTAAAAACAAATATGATCTTTATTCTTCAAGCCTAGAATGCCCACTAGTAAATGGTGGGCTGCTCACTGTTGTTTGGTCTTGAGGTACACTCTGTCCTTATTGTTGCCTACCCATTACTTGTCTGTGCTGTGATAAAGACTTACTCTGTTCTTGTGTGTCCAGTATTCACCATTATTTTCTTGCCAAAATGTATGGTTCTCAGGAGGCATCTAGATTTCCAACTAAGAAAGAGCCAGTGCTCTCAAGACGAAAGCAAAGGAGTTCAGGATGCAGAGTTTGTAAATGCTAGAGTGGGAAAGTCAGATGGGAGAGGCTTGGAGAAAAGCAAAGAAGTTCCTGCATCCTGGATCTCTGTACCATGCCTTTATGATTTGACTACTTCCTCACTCTCTTCCTTCCTTGAACATCCTGCCCCAGCCTCCTCTGAGTGCTGGGATTATTGGTCAGCAATGCTGACTATCTTGAGAACTTTTCATTAAGTCTAACCTCTGTTTATGCTTACATACATACATACATACATACATACATACATACATACATACATACATACATACATACATACATACATACATACATAATTTGGTGCTGAGGATTGTACCAAAACAGGTTAAGCACACACTCTACTGGTCAGCCATCAACCTGGGTACTCCAGAAAAGCCTGGAACAGGGGGATTTCCATCAGTGAAGAATTAACTTTACGATCATGTTTTCTGTTTGGTTGGAATGGATATAATTTTTGATGCTGACTTTTTACTTTTTTTGTTGTTTGTTTGTTTGTTTGTTTTTTCCCCTGGAGACAGTGTTTCTCTGTATTGCTTTGGAGCCTGTCCTGGAACTCTCTCTGACAGACTGGCTTTGAACTTAGGGATCAGCCTGCCTCTGCCTCACGAGTGCTGGGACTAAAGGCATGTGCCACCAACAGCCTGTCGACTTTTTATAATTACTTTTTATTTGTTTTTCTTTATGTGTGTCTGTGATGTGTGTGTTTGGGGATAGAGGTTGATATCAAGTGTCTTCCTTGTTTGCTCTTAACCTTATATATTGAGGCAGGGTCTCTTAGTTGAACCCAGAACTTCCTGATTTAGTCAGTCTAGCTAGCCAGCTTGCTCTAGGGCTTCCTCTGCATTTGTATCCCAAGTGCTCTAAGATTGCAGGTCAGCTGCCATGACTGCCTAGCATTTGCATGTGTGGTGGGGGTCCAAATACTGGTTCTGACACATAGGCAAGCACTTTATCCACTGAACCGTTTCCTTAGTCGCTTGTTTTGCTTTTTTGAGAAGGATGTCACTCTGTAGCCCAGGCTGTGGATCTTATGTAATTCCTGAGGACTGAAATTAAAGGTGTGAGCCACCATGCCCAGCACTGTAGACTCTGTAGAGTTTCCTGGGCATGTTTGCTTCCATAATGACTTTGGTGAAGATAGTACATACCTACTTCTCTATTGTATTTTTCTTTAGATTTTAACATTTGAGACCAAGAACCCAACTGAGTTAGCAGAACGTTTGCGCTCTGTTTGTGGAAATCAGAGCAATGCCTATGCCCGCCTGCTGGAATACCGCCTGAATGCCTTGCGTGGACTGTGGAATGCGCAGCGCCAGCTGGCCCTGGAGGAGCAGCATGAAAGGGAAGGCTCCGGTGATGAAGAAACCTTGGCCCTGCTCAAGCGCCAGGGCTTGCTGCAGCAACCTGAGCAAGCGCCCTTCACGTCCCGGGTGGGCCTCCTGTTGGTCTTCCCCCTTATTCAATCCCAGAGTAGAACAGACCCCTCCCTCTGTAACATAACTGCTGAGGTGCTATTGAACTGCCTGCGTGACTGTCAGCCTCTGAGCTTGACCAAGGAGCCTGCTGACTGTCTCAATGGGATAGAAACCTTGCTGTGCTCTTGGCTAGAGGAGACCTCGGACACAGGCCGACACATACCACACAAGCAGAAGGAGAATGCTGCTGCCGCCCTGGTGGCTTTGGCATGTGCCAGGTAAGGAAAATGGCACCCACAATGTGCTACTTGGTGACCCTCTGCCTTCTGCAGTTGCACCAGGTGTATTTCATGGGTATCTCAGCATGTGCTTCTGTTGAATGTCATAGCTTTTGTCATACCTGATGAGTCTAGCTTTTGGTGTTTTTTGCTTTTTGTTTTTTGTTTTTTTTGAGACCGGTTTTTTCTGTGTAGCTTTGGAGTCTGTCCTGGCACTTGATCTATAGACCAGGCTCGTCTCAGACTCACAGAGATCCACCTGCCTCTGCCTCCTGAGTGCTGGGACTACAGGTATGCACCACCACCGCCCGGCTCAGCTTTTGGTGTTCTGCTCTGCTATAATGACAGCTAGGAGCAGCAGTCTTGGCTGCAGCTGATTGCTCACAGGTGGCTTCCACATCAGCAGAAGGTGCTACGCGTTTCTTCCTTAAGAAGAGGCAGAACGTTGTTAATCTTTTTTTACATGTCTGTCAATAAAGGAGTCTCTCAGAAAATTACAGGATTGAGTTCTCACCTGGTCACAAGACCAGATTGTATTTCTGGGCTCCCATTTATATATTTTTAATATTTTACATTTAGTTATTGTGCATGTGGGGTGCGTGTATATGATAGTGTAAGTGTGGAGATTAGAGGACAACTTTCAGGATTCAGTTCTCTTCTTCCACTGTGTAGGTTCTGGGATGTAATTCAGGTCATCAGGATGGTAGTGAGTGCTCTTGCCTACTGACCCATCTTCTGCCCTGGGGCCTGCTTTAACTGAACCATGTCTTGGTGTGTATAAAGATATAGTAGCATGTTGTTCTCTGTGCTGATGTGCTTGACATGCTGTCACTAGGAAATAGACTTGGAGTTGTCCCTCCCCATGCCACAGGATCTTGCTGCAGTGCCCAGGCTCCTCTGTACCTTGTAATTCTCCTCCCCAACAGCAATATGATCTCATGTTTGAGGACGAAGTTCACTGCCCTTGTTCCTTGTCAGGGACCTGTTACAGTGATGGCCTGCCTGTCTAGTGTCACTCACTTGTCTTTCCTTCTTAGAATTGTTTTGGGGGAGGGGCAGGGTGCAGTCATCCTTTTGTAAGCCAGGCATATGTGGGGTTACTGTCTTGGAGGAGGATTTCTCTTTATGACTTCAGAGCTGACCTTCAGTTGACTGAATCTCTAGTTATTTTTAAAAGCAGGGTAGCCTCATCCTACACTGTCAGCTTCTTTGCCTGGAGCAAACTGTCACAGGTTGGTCCTGATTCCTGAAGACTGCAGCTGATTTTGCAAACTGGCATGAGCTTCATTCTGGAGACATTGGCTGATACAGAAATAAGATTCTCTGTAAAGGCTTCAGATTGGATCGATAGATTTTTCTGCATATGCAAAAAGCAATTTTGAGAGTTGAATAGATTTATTAACAATGTAAAAGTTCCATTTTGAGAAAATTCCCACTTAGTGCTGTCTTTAGGCAGGATGTTGGGAATAATCAATCCTTTAGTTTTGAGCATTTCGTTATTAAACAGTGGATCATTAAACTCACATTTTAATTATGAACCAAAATTCATTCCAAACACAAATGCTTATTAAAATTGAATGTGTTTGAGATTCCAAATTCTATTTGGCACAAATATGAAATGAATATTCCTCCTCCTTCTGCCTCCTCCACCTCTTTAATTAGGTTTGCTTACAAGAGCATGGGTGAGGCGTATTCATAGGAGCATGGGTACCTTATCAGTGTCTACATCACTGAAGACAAAATGCTTTTCCCTCCCTCAGCAACCATTACCTGCCTCTGAAAGTGTGAAACCTCCTGAGGCCCTTTCCACTTCATTGCACAGTGTGGATGGCTCTGTCTTGTGTAGGTCTCATGCAGGTAGCAAATAGCTGCTGCGATTTTATGACCACACAGTCACATCACCAGAAGACCTCATTCCACAGTACTCTATTCCTTCCCAGCCCCGTCTTTGGTGCCCCTCTACCAAGATGTTCCCTGAGTCTCAGAGGGATCATGTTCATGCCCCATTTAGGGCTGAGCATCCAACAGTCACTAACCCTCAGGACTGTACCTAGTTGTGAGTAGTTAACTGACACTCACTGCAAAATGACAGTTCTCTGACCAAAGCTGGCAGCAGAATTAAGCTATGAGCATGAACATAAATATTTAGAAGGTAATTTGATGGGTACAAGTTGTCTATAACAAAACAACCATAGTAACTTTCCTATTAGGACCTATCACCTTCCCAGCCATAGGCTTTTGGCCAGGGTTACTGTACCAGGTGTGAATTCCCCAAGTGGTTGTTTATTCCCTTCCCCTTCCAGCAGCCATGCCATTATTGCCTGGCACGTCAGTGGTGAGGTGTTCACTCTTCATAACTGAATGAGACTCTTAATGGCTTTTTTCTCCCAGCAGCCCACCTGATATCTTCTAGCACCCTGAAAGCTAGCTAGCAGGAGGAAGTTTCCAATTTCTCCTGCGTGTGTGT